>NC_134525.1:33852713-33977713 GCF_027942865.1 Odontesthes bonariensis
GCCGAGGCAGACAGAGAGCAGGAGTGGGGCTTCCATCACTCAGATTACACCCCACCCAAGTGTGGCTCACCTTTCTACCGTCCAATAAATCTCCACCAGTGACGCCAGCTTTGTTATTCCAAGTGCACCCCCCCGCCCGCCAGGTCTGCACATCAGGCTAAAGAGACAGTACGTGCACAAAGTGAGCAGGTACCAGCCTTTAACCGTGTCCCTGTTGTCTCAACACTTGTGGGCTGTGGAGAGTTTAAGGAATGCAGCTGAGGAAAAGCCCCAGATCTTCTTCTTCCGACTGATCATGTAGCAGTGAGGCGTGTGTGTTGGGGGGTGGCTTTGATCTCTCCTGTCCCCCTGAGAGCCCCAGTGAGGTGGGAGTGCACTCTGAAGGCTGTGCTACACGTTAGCTGTGATTAAAAGGAAATATGCATCAGCACACAGCGCTTCCCTTTTTATCTGAGCCTTGGATGTGGGGTGACATGCGACATTAGACCGGAGCCTGATGTGTTCTGATGTGTTCTGATGTTGCAGCTTTATCCGTGTTCACCTCAAGTTTCAGCCTTTGACTGAACAAGTTGGAGGAAGTTGAAACCTGACTGCGAAGGTTCTGTGTTAAGGGGCTGTTTGTTTGAGCAGCAGCAGGAATCAGCTGCTCTTTGACCTTTGATACAGGGTCAGGGCCTCCAAATCAATTAGAGCTGATGATGTGCATTCCACACCGGCGTGGCAGGGAGCGTCAGAGCCGGGCCTGCCGGGCAGCACAGAGAGCTGGCGTGTGACAGCATGGAAACCAGAGTGGACTCTGGAAATGTCTCTGCTGGGTGTCATTCTGGATCTGGAGAGGCTTTCTTTTGTGTTTCAGAGGGCTGAGGAGCAGCTGGGATCAGAAGCTGTGGGATTAACTCTGAGGCCATGTGATGACACAGCTACTGTTTGTGTGGACCAACAGTCTCAGGAACCTTTTCCTTCCATGTGCCCTCTTTTTAATGTGGAGTGTTGCAGTCGGTTTAGTAAAAGCTCCTTCTGCCCTCGCAGGTCTGCGACATGAGAGCAGATGGAAGGTCTGTTAGGAGGGGGGGGGGCACAGAGCCACGGCATATGTGGGCTCTTTCAAGCCCTTTGGCTAACCCACTTTCCTCTGACCCTCAGTCTGAACACATTCACACACCAAAGTCCTGGCTTTCAGTATGCACTGATTCAGGCTTTATCACGGTTTGCTTCCTACTGAAGCGGATTATTTGGTGGTAAACGCAGCAGTATCTGCTCAGGATGCTGCTGGGATCCATCAGTCACCTCAGCTGCAGCTGATGAGCTTTTATTTTGATATTTCAGAGAGATCATCCTGTAAAGTCTTCTTTAGATGGAGATACTTTTTGAAACACAATGATAACAGGGATGTCTTCCTGTTGACCAGGTTCCTTGTGACATGTGGATGTAGATTTAGTTTGATTTTGAATCAACCCTATTCTCTCCTCATCTGGACTTTGCTTCGTCTCGTAGCAGGCATGAATATGGACGTGTACTCTACTGAAACCTTCCGGGTCTAAACGCTCCTTGTGGAGGCCTTTCTCCAGCTTTAAGAATCTTTGCCAGATTCATTCAACTGTATTTCTTATTAGAGAGATCAGAACACCAATTATTTTTTATTAATCCTCTGAACTCGAGCTTCAACCATTGTGGAACCAGGACAACGTGTAAACGTGGTTACTGGACCTTCAGGACTTCAGGATGTTTGCTTTAAACAGAGATACCCCATGAGCTCCACAAAGCATTACTTTATTCTCACATCAGGTTCTCCGGTACACAGAAAGACGAGCACAGACACTTTCAGCCTGGTTTTGGGACGCAGTCAACATATTACATGAGTTAAACAAATGACACGAGCTTAAACTTTCAAACTTGTGCTGACAGTCCTGTATGTTTGTCATGTAGTGAGGAGACGAGAGACCGAGCCGTAACTCTGTCGCTGCCTGGTATGTGCTGAGGACCTGAGAAAAAAGGGCGAACACTGAGACGTGGCATTCAGAGGACAGGAAAGTGTTCTGGAGTTGAGCCGTGGACAGCACAGGTCGACATCAGTGCTGTGAGCTCAGCTCCACATGGCTTCTGTCACAATCAAACATACATCACAAGAAAGCAGCTGATTCACTACTCACTCTATGCAAATATAGATTTATATAGCTTTTCTTCTCAATACATCTGTATATTCTATCTACAGAATAGGTCTATGTCGCACACACACACACACACACACACATATTTATATATATGTATGTATGTATATATGTAGAGAGAGAGTTTTGGTAGTTTTTTTAAACATTCAGGTACATTCACTGGACCCTGTGACTTTTTTCTTCATATGAAAGAGAAACACAGACAAACGTTAACAGAGCTACATGCACTGTAATGCATTAACAACCCCCCCCCCCCACACACACAGAAATATTCTGAAAGACCTCTGGATTCATCTACAGTAAAAAATAGCATATTTTTCTGGACTTGACAACAGTTTATATTAAATCTATTCAGTCTGGTGCACAAATGTCCACAGGCGCATTCATGAGCTGGAACAACACGTGGTTCCCACTGCGTCTTTACTACATCAGCACACAGGACGCACTTCTACCATCACTGGGGTGCTCGGGGCCTCGGGGCCTCGGAGCCTCGGGGCCTCGGGGCCTCGGGGCCTCGGGGCCTCGGGGCCTCGGCTCTGAACACACATGAAGAAGACTGGACTGGGCCTACAGAGAGCCACACTGATGATAAGCCACAGCACGCATTAACACCAATTCATTTTTTTAAGAAGGCCACAAGGATGTCCCCGGGGTGCTGGTTGGAAAAATGTTCCTTCAGGGGTCCACATTAGAAAAAGAAGTTGTTAATCAGACTGAGCTGGGCTCAGGTCATCGCTCTTTCCAATGCACAGGTTGGGATTTCTTCCACCAATGATGGAAGGCCATGGGACTAACGGTCAGCCAGTATGCAGACGATGAACTGCTGTGCTGTGGTTTTTATTCTCCCACTGCTCCACGGGCCTATGGAGCCACACAGGGTTCTGAATAGAGTCCGTTTGTTGTGCTGACAGCATTTCAAAGAACATTTTAAAATCTAAAATAGGAAAACTGTTGAAGGCTTTAAATGCCAACAAAGACCAGGTACTGTAGCAGCTCTGTAGCACCTCATCACTCACTATCCAGTCAATGAATCCAATGACACGTTTCCCTCCTCAGGATGGTCCATAGAACCTTCAGCGGTGCCAACCCGGCTCAGTGGTGGAGCCCATCTAACAGAGCTCGCTTCTGGGGGGCTTCTGTGTTTGGAGAAGTGAACAACTGCACAGAGAGGCTGCAGGGCGCAGCTGTTCACCACCCAGTGTGCCGGTTCTGAACTGCTCCGCCTTAACCACTCAGCGTGCCGGTTCTGAACTGCTCCACCTTAACACACAGTATTGACTAAGAAATGACACACAAACGATTCCAACCACATTATCTGCATGGCTGGACAGAAACAGGGACTGAGCCTTCAACAGTTTTACTGTCAGCTAGGTTATATATTAGCATAATAACGCTTAAATAAGAAGGAGAAAAAACATCGAAATTCATTTCCTACAGAATATTCCTAAAACAGAACAGTGCAATCAAACCAACATGAAAATGAGTCTTTCTGAAACTGAAATCTCTCTTTTCAGCACTCTCCTTTCTCTTCCGTCTCAGCCGGTGAATGATGAGGATGAGCTACAGCGCAGGGCTCCGCCCAGCTCTTCCAGGGCTCCGCCCAGCTCTTCCAGGGCTAGCCCAGCCTGCTGTGGGCTTGGAGCAGGAGTATCCAGATCCCCGTCCGCCTCGCCCTCATCCTGACAGGGGTAGGATCTGAAGGCGTCCCACAGCAGGCCGGGCTGCTCACAGTGGTGGTGACTCCTCCAGTGCTCCACAACCAGCTCTTTAGAGTCCAGCACCATGCTGCAGAGCACACAGTTAAATGCTGCACCTGCTGCTAGCAAACCAAGGCCTGCGCTGCTTTCTGCTGAGCGCGCTCTGGTTCCGCTGCCCTCCCCCTCTCTGCCACAGTGCTGGGACAGGATGTGCTTCTTAAGCTTGGAAAAAGAAAAGAATTCCTCGTTGCAGCTGCCGCACTTGACGAGGTTGCGCTTCTCATTCAGCTGTCGCCAGTAGTGAGCAGCGTGTTTAATCAGCTCGTTCTCCGTCTCGCCACCACCCCGTGGGGTTTGGCCATCATGAGGGCCGATGTGGACATCCTCCCCATGCACGAACAACAAATGCATCTTCATGTCAGCAAAGGTAGGAGTGATGGCCTGACAGCGGCCGCATTTAATCTGCAACTCCACTTCATGACCCCGCTCATCCGATGGCTCCAGCGAGGTGGCCCTGCTGAGAAGATTGTTCAGAGAGCTGCTTAGTCAGGCAATCAATCATTCAATATCTTCAGCCATGTAATCTATCTGTTGATACCTACAGCAAAGCTTTTACAAGTTAAAGGTCACAATGAGGTGGTTGAACATGTTCCTTATGGGTCTAAATCAATAATGATCTCACCTCTCTGTAGGCGCGTCATGCTTCTGATGGCAGACTGAGGGCTCCACAGTGAGCACCACCTTGTGGACCTCTCTGAGATGACGGAAGTACACCCCCACATATCCGAAGGCCTTCTCGCAGAACTGGCAGCACAGAGAGCGGCGTGGCCGTACCTCAGAGTGGTGAAGCTTCATGTGAGTGCTCAGGCTGCCTCTGTGAGCGTACGCTTTGCGACACAGGGGGCAGATGTAGGGCCGGCTGTTGGTGTGAGTGTTCATGTGGCTCTGAAGATGATGCTTGAACTGGAAACAGCGGCTGCAGATGGAGCAGCGGTAGAGCGGCCGGCTCCCTATGAACACTTTGGGGTGAGAGCCCCCTCTCAGGTGGAGAGTTACCGGGGCTGGGTGGGGAGGACAGTCCAGGCTCTTGGTTGCAGTGGTTGTGGGCAGCCCTTGACCAAGTATGAGATCCTGTTCCCGGCCATCTGGTGTTATGGCAGGCAAACTAACCAGCTGGGGAACGGTCTCCATCACCAACAGAGGCTTGGGTCGAATGCTGCGGTATTTCTTGGAAATATCGACTTCCTTTTGTTTGGAGCCTGGAATAACGGCTGACGGTTTCTCAGGGACCCTTCTACGGAAGAACGACAATGACTTCTTCTTTCGGGCCTCAAAAGCTAAGATATCTTCCACCGTCTTTCTCTTCCGTCCTCTCTTCTTCCCAGGGGGTTTCTGGAGGGTAACGGGCAGAAGTGTGGTCTTGGCCTGGGGCTGTTGTATGGAGTTTGGCACCTGGTTGTGAGACGAGGCTTCAGCTGTCTCCGTCTTCTTGGTTGTATCTAAGGGGCAGGAGAGTCCCGTCTTTCCAGAGAAACCTGTCCTTTCTTGGGACAAATGGCCGATTTTGGTAGCTGGGACAAGGGTGCTCTTTATTTTGGAGTAGGGCAGAATGGGCAATTTACCCTTAGGTGGAGGGGGCATGATTTGGACTGCTTTACTGAAAATGGCTGGAGACAGGACAGTGATACTACTCTGGGTCTGAGCTGCAGCCACTTTAGTCTGGCACAGCTGAACTGTGGTCCTACTTTCCTCTGGGGACTTGCCCGTGGAGCTTGTGGCAACTGCAGGTGGGTACTGGAGGTTCTGAATAAGGCCGGTTGTAGCAGGTTGTTCAGAACCATCTGGTGTTGGTTCTAACTGAGAACCTTGATAGAGGACAGCATTGTCTGGTAGTAAAGCAGTGACAGAGATGTCCGAGGAGGCTGGGTCGATGACAATCACCTGCTCTGAGGGCTCATCTTTCGGCACTAATATTTCATTTGTGTGCTTGGTTTCTTGTAACTTCTTCTTCATCGCTGCTGAAGCTCGATCCATCCCTGACTTAGTCTGTGCAAATACCGACACACTGGAGACTGCTTTCACGTTGGCAGTCAGTGAAGGAGATTTGACCTTATCAGAGGTCCCCTTGCTCCTCACTGACTGGTATCTGGGAATGGGTAACTTGAGGTTCTTCTGGATTGACTGAGTTGCTTGCTGGGGTGTCTGAGAGGGGACCGAGGGGGGGAGCGCCACCAAGGAGTATGTCCCATCCTGACCAGCTATTTGCATCAGTGCATAGTTTTGGGAGGGTAGGAGGATGGATTTGGGGCTGGAGGCAGTGGAAGCCTCAGGAAGGGCAGAGGGAGGCTTGCAGGACAGGGCTGCAGGGGAGGGGGAGGGCACCACAGTTGGGGCCTTAGGGGCAATGCTCCGGAACTGAAGGCTCTTCATCTGATGGGCTGGGCTCTCTCACCAACAACTGAAACACAAGCACAAAAACAGTTCTGTTAGATATAGTGAGTCTAAACAGCCTGTCCAGCCATGTATTAAACTTTTCATGTCAACAGCTCACCACACCCCGAACCCGTCCTGAAGTTCCTGGGATGTAAATTCAACCTCTGCACAGGGTTAGTTTTTTAGCCTCCAGCAGCCATTACTTAAAAACAAGTGGACAGGATAGTGGGCAGGAAGAGCCAGACCAGGACTTGAACCTGGGCCTCAGACCAGGACTTGAACCTGGGCCTCAGACCAGGACTTGAACCTGGGCCTCAGACCAGGACTTGAACCTGGGCCTCAGACCAGGACTTGAACCTGGGCCTCAGACCAGGACTTGAACCTGGGCCTCAGACTAGGACTTGAACCTGGGCCTCAGACCAGGACTTGAACCTGGGCCTCAGACCAGGACTTGAACCTGGGCCTCAGACCAGGACTTGAACCTGGGCCTCAGGCCAGGACTTGAACCTGGGCCTCAGGCCAGGACTTGAACCTGGGCCTCAGGCATGGACTTGAACCTGGGCCTCAGGCATGGACTTGAACCTGGGCCTCAGGCATGGACTTGAACCTGGGCCTCAGGCATGGACTTGAACCTGGGCCTCAGGCATGGACTTGAACCTGGGCCTCAGGCCAGGACTTGAACCTGAGCCTCAGGCATGGACTTGAACCTGGGCCTCAGGCCAGAACTTGAACCTGGGCCACAGGCCAGGACTTGAACCTGGGCCTCAGGCATGGACTTGAACCTGGGCCTCAGGCATGGACTTGAACCTGGGCCTCAGGCCAGAACTTGAACCTGGGCCTCAGGCCAGGACTTGAACCTGGGCCACAGGCCAGGACTTGAACCTGGGCCTCAGGCATGGACTTGAACCTGGGAAGGTATAATTTTCCGTTTTTTTTCCCGGGGGCACCCTCATTGCCCTTGGCCAGGTTGCATTACTGCTCAGTAGAAGGGAAGATGACGGGGTAGCCCCTTATCCTCTAATGAAAATCCTGCGATTGGACAGCTTTCGCACTCCATGCCCCTGGAAGTGAGGGGGGCATGAGGAGCCCCTGCAGATGCTCAGCATGCAGCCTACCACAGCCACATGCTGAGCACGTATCAAAGGGTCAGTCTATCCTTGGCCTGGGGGACACTGCTTTGGACCAGACACATGGGTAATGGAACAGTGCATGTTTGCCTCTGTCCTGCCTGACCTGTAGATTATTGAGACTATTAAAAAGAACTGACCTGCGGTGCCATATAGCTCAACTGGTTAAGCTGGCACCCAATGTGTGGAGGCAGAAGTCCTCGACACAGCCGGCCCAGGTTCAAGGCAGGTTCAGGGCCTCAGGCATGGACTTGAACCTGGGCCTCAGGCCAGAACTTGAACCTGGGCCTCAGGCCAGAACTTGAACCTGGGCCTCAGGCCAGAACTTGAACCTGGGCCTCAGGCATGGACTTGAACCTGGGCCTCAGGCATGGACTTGAACCTGGGCCTCAGGCATGGACTTGAACCTGGGCCTCAGGCCAGGACTTGAACCTGGGCCTCAGGCCAGGACTTGAACCTTGGCCTCAGGCCAGAACTTGAACCTGGGCCTCAGGCCAGAACTTGAACCTGGGCCTCAGGCCAGAACTTGAACCTGGGCCTCAGGCATGGACTTGAACCTGGGCCTCAGGCCAGAACTTGAACCTGGGCCTCAGGCATGGACTTGAACCTGGGCCGGCTGTGTCGAGGACTTCTGCCTCCACACATTGGGTGCCAGCTTAACCAGTTGAGCTATATGGCACCGCAGGTCAGTTCTTTTTAATAGTCTCAATAATCTACAGGTCAGGCAGGACAGAGGCAAACATGCACTGTTCCATTACCCATGTGTCTGGTCCAAAGCAGTGTCCCCCAGGCCAAGGATAGACTGACCCTTTGATACGTGCTCAGCATGTGGCTGTGGTAGGCTGCATGCTGAGCATCTGCAGGGGCTCCTCATGCCCCCCTCACTTCCAGGGGCATGGAGTGCGAAAGCTGTCCAATCGCAGGATTTTCATTAGAGGATAAGGGGCTACCCTGTCATCTTCCCTTCTACTGAGCAGTAATGCAACCTGGCCAAGGGCAATGAGGGTGCCCCCGGGAAAAAAAACGGAAAATTATACCTTACCAAAAACATTTCATGGTTTCACGGTGGGGATGAGGCTATTCCACACTTTCTGACTGTGCCGGTATAAAATACTGTTGAACTCCAAGGGGAAACTGTAACCTCAAAGTGAGGTTTTAAACAAGTCTTTATTTCAATCCACCATACAGTTTCCTTCTATCAACCAAAAGCCACAGGTATGGTTGCATAAACAAGGACTAAATTCCTCTCATTTATATCAATACTGTATCTTTGTATGAAAAGGATCCAGAGATTACAGTGGAAAACTTCAAAGGGCCTAATTGTAAACAGACTCTGAGGTCTGCCTTTCACATTATGACCCTGATCTGATACAGGCAAAGTTCAAACTGCCACACTCATTAACAATCTGGAGGCCTTACCAAATATTCACCAGTTCTCTGTACCAAGCATGCAGTTTTATACATTCAAACGACTGAGAAGAAAAGAAACACCGCTCAGGCACTTTGTTTAACAGCTGGAAGTGTTTCTGTGCAGAGAGATTATTTATATAATACTCCTACCGCATTACGACTACAGAAAACTGGAGATATTCCTCCTCTGTGTGGACAGTTGATTTCAGTTTAACTGTGACTTTGGCTCAACATGGAGTGGAATGAAACCACAGGATGTGTGTTCCTTTAAGCATTTTATCCAAGTATAGAAAGAAGGGCATTGGCTCGAGCAATGCTCGTCCATAGATTCCTCACTGTTACAAGTATAGAGTTGGGTAAATCAACAGCTGAAGAAGCAGCTAGGAAGACTGTAATCTAATGTATGATTCAGACATTGCCTGAAACAAAGAGAGTCCTGACAAAATGCTGATGATGCTGTTCTGTATGTCCATGCAAAGGATAAAAAACATGTTGCGAAAGAATTGACAGATGTTATGACAAATGTGTATAACTCTCTTGTGAAATCCCAACTATACTTGAACATATCCAAGACTGTTTGTATGTACTTATCATAAAGAGCAAATACCAACGGTGATCCTAACGTCTTAGTGCAAGGAAAAGCAACTGAGGTGGTACAAGAGTTCAAATACTTAGGAATCACTCTTGACTCACAACTTCTTTTCAAACGACAGATAAAAAACATTGTGAATAAAATTCAACTGAAAGTTCAAGTGAAAGTGAAAGTGAAAGTTCAACTTGTCCAACTTTATGTTTATTAGAAACAATCTAACTCTTGAGTCAGCAAAATTGTACTTTGACACTATGATCTGTCAAACATGTCCTATTGTGCAACAAGTTGGGCATCGGCCTGTAAAACGAGACTAAAACCGATTGAAATAGTTTATAAACGAGCTCTGAAAGTACTAGATAAAAAAACCAAAAACGTGCCATCATTGTCAGATACTAAAAAAACATGAGCGCTTAAACTGGGACAACATTGTTAAACACACCGATGCTATCTGGATTTACAAAATCTTCCACAGCAAAGCACCTCCTCCATTAATCAAATCAAATCAAATTTATTTATATAGCACATTTCATGTACAAACAACCTACAGCAAAGCTTTTACAAGTTGACGGAAATGATGTTGTTAGCCGACCAATCACAACCCTTGTGGTCTCCGTGAGTCTCCGCTTCCTCGATGGATAAATAGGAAGTTTGGCTGACGCACGCAAGCGAAGGAGAGCGTCTCCGGGAGGGTCTCCGTCGACGGAGAGGGCTCTGCATAAGCGACCATAAATCAGCCTTTAAAGCGCACAGTTCAGCACTTTGCTCCCAGTGTGCTGACAGCAGCCAGGACCCGAACACAAGACGACCAGGGTTCTGGTCAAACGGTGGTGTGGTGGTTAGCACTGTTGCCTCACAGCAAGAAGGTTCCAGGTTCAACACCCAGCTGGGGCCTTTCTGTGTGGAGTTTGCATGTTCTCCCCGTGTATGCGTGGGTTCTCTCCGGGTACTCCGGCTTCCTCCCACTGTCCAAAAAATCATGCATGTTAGGTTGACCACCTGCTGGTGGTGGTCAGAGGGGCCGATGGCGCCGGTGCATGGCAGCCTCGCCTCCGTCAGTGTGCCCCTGGGCAGCTGTGGCTACAATCCAGTAGTCTGCCACCATCAGCATAGCACTTTGAGATTCCGTATGAAATGAAAAGTGCTTTACAAATGTAATTGATTATTATTAAAAACACATTCCCTCATGAGAAGCAAGGAGGCTGCTTCTCTTTTGTTGTCTTGTGGGGAGTTTTTTCAAAAATCTGATCCAAACTGTTGTGAGGAAAGCAGAGTGGTGCAGGCTTGTTATCTTCCTTGGAGGTGAGAGCAATGCTCATCTGGGGCTCACAGATAGAGCCTGTCCATGGAGTAGGTCTGGAATGAAGTGTGTGCGTGCTGGATAAAAAGCTAAAAACCCAGTGGAGGCCAACCCCCCAGGTTTTAATCCAGATGAAAGGCCAGGATCTGGGCTTGATAAGAGGGCAGGTGATGGGGAGGGCTGCGAGAAGCCATGTCCAGCAGCCATCTCTCACCAGACTCTTCCTTCACTCGCACAAACACAAATGAGGGATTAGTACATTACAGAGAGAGACTGTCTTGCCTTTTTCATTTTAAAACACAGTAAAGAAACATTCCGTGGATCTAAAGGCTCGTATATACTTCGCAGCAGTGTGTCGCAGTGAGCTTGTCGCAGACATGACGCAGTTATTTTTGATTTATGCCTACTTTTGAAGCGCTGTCTGCGCTATGTTAATCCCACGCCACAACGCAAGAGGGACAATCACGAACAAGCTAGGATTGTGGGTGTTACGGTTACGGAGGTCATTCAACAGCAATGGCGACTGGACGAATGCGCACTTTGATTGAGATGCAGCTGATCGATCTAGAAATAGAAGAAATATTGCTACTACTGGAGCTGGCAGAGAGGCGAAAGAATCGTCACGGTTAGCACGGTTAGCGTCAGCCGGTTAGCAAACCGGAAATACGCATAGTGTAGAGCGGATGTAGAGTTGACCGATCAGAGGCCTCCTTTCTCTCCTCCCTGCGGCGATGTCTGCGGCACTGTCTGCGGTGAGTTACAATTTTGAAGAGGTGCACCAGAGTGTCTGCGTAGTGTCTGCGTTAACTGCGACACACGCAGACGACCTGGTTTCCGAGTATAAATCAGGCTTAAGAGGAAATGATGTCAGCACTGCTTTCCGTCTTCCGGATTGAATCTGTGCTCGACTGCTTCTTTCTGTATACATGCTAAAGGCCTCAGTATGCTTCTCCGTAGTCACGGAGAGCCTCTCCGTCCTATCGAAGTTCTCCGTCGGGCTGTCGGATACGCGAGGCAGTTCACCTCCCGATCAGCAGGCGGCGCTACGTTAGCGACCCAATCTCGCGACGTCTATGGTGAAAGTGATTGACTGATTGTTCACCTTCCGGCTCCGTTCCACTCCTCACAGTGAACGATGGCGACCGACAGAGAAAGACTGTTGTTGGAGTTGGAGCTGGTTGATGTTGAAATGCAAATTTTTTTTTTTTAAGTATTTTTTTGGGCTTTTTATGCCTTTAATGATAGGACAGTTCAAGAGAGACAGGAAGCAGGGGGCAGAGAGGGGAAAGACATGCAGCACAGGGCCGCTCGGAGCGGGACTGGAACTGGGGCCAGCTGCAGCGAGGACCGTAGCCTCTGTACATGGGGCGGCTGCTTAACCCACTACGCCACCGACCGCCCCAAAAATGCAAATCATTTTGACCAAATGTTGCCCGGCACACAGTAAACTCTTTCAGAAATGGCGGTGTTGTTGTTCTGAGAGGAAGGAGCTAAACCGGAAAAGTGATTCTAGAAATGATGCTGTTAGCCGACCAATCACAACCCGTGAGTCTCCGCCTCCTCGACGGATAGATAGGAATGTTGGCCGACGCACGCAAGCGACGGAGAGCGTCTCTGGGAGGGTCTCCGGAGACGCAGAGGGCTCTGCGTAGGCGACCATAAATCCGTCCTAACTGCTCATCCTCGCTCTCTGGCTTCCGTGTACAGGTGTGTGCGCTCAGGGAGGCTGGAGTGAGAGCAGCCATGAGGAAAATTAAATCAGTGTTTGCAGAGGTCCTCGTTTCATCCCTGAGCCTGCTGAATGAGAGACCCAAGGAGTACACACACACACACACACACACACACACACACACACACTCAGTAGCATCCAGCTGCTCCATTTCACCTTTTCACCAGAGAACAACAAAGAAAGTTGTTGCAAGAAAGAACATTAGAGCACCATATGGTATTCTCAGCATGCATGCGCGTGCACGTGCACACATACACACACACACACACACACACACACACACACACTCACTCACTCTTGCATGTCATCTGCTGTCACCTGAGCAAATCAATGGCAGGGAGAAATCCATTCCAATTAGGATGGGCTGCTCTGGCCTGCATGTGGGTCCAGATGAATCAATAGAGAAATCCCACAGCTAACCTGCCATTCATCAGACAACACGGGAATCTGAGACTGCATGTTCTGCTTTCACCGGCTTCCATGTAGAAATGAAGAGGAGGCTTTCAAACTGAGGAGTTGGACTGGGAATATAAAAGAAGAGTTCGGATGCTGTAAACCCTGACAACCACTGACCTCTGACCTGGTGTCCAACAGGGCTGTGAGTGGACGGGCGTGTGGCGGGTTCACAGATGAGTGTAAGAGCACATGCGCACACAGCTGACGTGCCTGCAGGCTCAGGGTGCTGTTAAAGTGGAGCTGACGTGACAGTAGTGTGTCCAAGTGCATGTAGGCGTAGAGGTGTGTTCAGGGCTGGAAGTTTTACCATCACGCCCTCAGGCAGCCAGCAGTGTGTGAGCGCTTCAGGCTCAGCTCAACTCTAAACCTTTAGCTGACCTTTCCCTCCACAGTGACATTTGGACTCTTGAATAGGTCAAACAGTGCTGGAGAGGGGTGGAAAATGTGGAGGGGAGCAGGAGGAGAGAAAGAAAAGAGAGGAGGAGTGAGAGGCGTCAGAAGTCAGATCAGGCAGAAGGAGGTCTGGGGGTGGCTCAGGGACCACTGAAACTGAAAGGGAAGCTTCATTTCAGCCTCCCACACTGCTTTACATGACTCATTGGTCATAAAAACCAACGGCACATCATTCAGCATGCCAGCGAACAAGCCATGGTGGTGACAGACTCACTGATGACAAGACTTTTTCCTGCAGGCTCAGTTTATTTGGTGACAGGCAGGAGCCAAACAGGATATGACGACAGGCTGGTCTGATAACACACAAGACAAAGATTCTGCTGGATGTACGACAAAGGATGCCAATTCTGAAAGTGCGGAAGCAGATAAAAATGAGTTTAGCTTAAAAACAAGGACTGAAGGACGGAACCAAACAAGAAGGGAAAAAGCTCCACCCTCCGTCAGGCCAGCAAATTCTAACCTGTTCATCTGATGGTGTCTCATTTGAAATGGGAGTTACAGAAGATGCTGTTTGACAGATAGAACAACTGACCAGCACAATTACTTACAGTCGATGTAAAGATCATATTCTAATACCCTGTGCACAAAAGACCAGTTTCAGCCACGTACGGCTGGTTCAACTGTGGGCCACATGGCTTCAGACTTTTCTCCACATTTAGCACCCAAAAGCAAGAGGAGCTTCTGATGGGCAAAGAGTCTTTAGTATCCTCCCAACAACTCGAAGCAGCACGCAGCTGGCCTTCCCATTCTTTCCATCAGTTCTGTGGTATAACATGAAGGGTCTGTGGAGAAACTGCTGGAAAAGCTTCCGTCTGCAGACATTGACTGGACAAAACGTCTCACAGTCTGCTTGGTTTAAAGCCATGCTCATCAGCATATATGGGATTTGTGCTCGAGGACAAAAGATATCGCTCTGTCAAGTAAAATGACCACAACCATACATGCAGGCTATCCAATCACATATTAAACAGCAGCACCTGCCCCTTTCTGTCCAGCTGTGGGCTCCCTGTCCTCCATCCATACTGACAGATGTGCACCACAGTAAAATCACACAGGCTGCGTTCCAAACCGCATACTTCTCCTACTGACTTTTTGAGTTAGTATGCGAGTTTGAGTAAGCAGAAGTTCCCGGATGCATACTAGATTCTCCTAAATGTTGGGTATGCATCATGAGGTTACTACTCATACTCAAACTACCCAAGATGCAACGTAACGTGACGTCGCCGATCGTCATTTCCTGTCAAAACGGCAGTTTCAAGCTAGCTACAACGAGGGTAGGTTCACTTCCTGTTTTCAAAACAAAAGCACCAATTGTATCGTAATGGCTTTCCCTATGATAAAAGGCAACGGGTATTTTATTTTGTGAAAATAACCGGAAGTGCGTTGCTCACTGCGGCTAGCTTTAGTAGCGCCGAATTCATGGGAACAAAATTGTAAACAGCTGGTATTTTGTCAGGTTTTCAACACGTTGGGGATCTAAACGACTACTTTCTCTCCTGAAAATGTTTCAAATGTTGCTAAAGTTTACAGAGTTTAGAGCTTAAGAGAAATCAGCTTCAGGCCGGCAGATTTCGACTCGGGCAGGAGCGAAATGCATTGTGGGTAAACTCTCTGCATACTGTCTGATCCATGAGTATGCAGAATGGAAGTATGCAGTATGCGGTTTCGAACACAGCCAAAGAGAAGGCCTGCTCAGACACACCAACACTCCCGCAGATTAAGACTGCAGGGAACTCTGACTGGAAGCTCCCAGCCCGAGCTTCATTTATCCCTCAGTGCAGTGGAAGAACATCGATGGGGTCCTGAAAGCAGGAGGGAAGGAAGCTACCAGCTTGCCTCTCAGATGAAAAGCTGGAGGAAGCAGAGGGGAGGAGGGAAACTTCTCCTCCTCTCCTTTTTACATGGTGTCTTTCTAACCATCATTACATCCTTCATCTGCAGCAAGACTACAGTCTCCCAGCTCTTTGATTCTGCCAGCTCTCACTGTCTCCCTCATTCCAACCCTCCTTCATTCTCACCTCCCTCCCCAGCTGACAGAACCTGAGTAAATAAACACTGTTGTGTGGGATGTTAATTGGAACAGGTTCAGGGCTGTGATGAGCCCCAAGACAGAAAAACAGAGAGGTAGGGAGGGGGAGCGGTGTGATGGAGAGCGTGGAGGGGCAACACACACACATCGTTTCAGCAGTGAGGGGCATAGCAGGGTGGTTTTAGCTTCGCCCTAACATGGAGTGAGATCAAGAGAATGTGCAGATGGTGCGACAGTTCTCTTCCTGTTGGGATGAAGCCTTGGTTCGGTGGAAGTGTCTTGTTCCTGCACCTCTCTTGGTGGAATTAGCTGCAGTAGAACCAGGGGACGGGGTCAGACTACAAAGGAGACTGAAGTGTGTGAGCGACGATCACACTCAGAGGTAACCTTAACTGCACTTAATCAGCTATTGTGCCAAAGCTGTAAAAAGGACATTAGGGTTTTCCCCACACATATCTTTAAAGATATGAGCATACACGTGCTGCTGAAACAAAAGACTGAATATGCACTTGAAACCTGAAGCTGCGTCTTTTCCACATGTTGGACGTCTTTTATTCACAAGTCAACAGAATAGACAGGATATTCATGTACTGTTAATGCACTCAAAAAAGCAGAACCCAGAAGAAAAGGCTCCTCCAAGGAGAAAGGTACTTCCATGACAATCAGAAAGAACCAATCCCAAATTTCAGCAAAGCAACACTCTTAATGTTCCCATTCTACAGTAATATATTTTAGAATATTAGACTTGTTTGACTGTGTAAAAATGTAAAAGCCGGTTTGCCCCAGCAGTCTTCAGCACCGCCACCGTCCCTGAAGCCCTCCCCTCAGCCACAGCCTGCATCAGCTGTGAGGAACTCAGCTCTAAAGCTGCAGACAGCCGGAGGAAAAGGTATCCCATCTGAGCTTCCTGCAGAGGTGGAGAGCTGCTGGACTCCCACAGGGACAGGGACAGGGACAGGGTTCAGCTTAAAGCCACACACTTCCAATGCTGCCTACCTATGACACAGACCATCTGACCCAGTCTCAAAAAGGTTTTCGGGGTGGTCGGTGGCGTGGTGGCTTGTGCACGCGCCCCATGTACAGAGGCTACAGTCCTCCCGCATCGGATGGCCCTTTGCTACATGTCGTTGCCCCTCTCTCTGCCCCCTGCTTCCTGTCTCTCTTCTACTGTCCTGTCCATTAAAGGCATAAAAGCCCAAAAAGGGGGTTTTTGCTCCAGATTTGGAAATCTAAACTGAGTAACTTCTCCACTCTTTGCTGGAGATGAATTCATGTGAATGTTGTGATGATAATGCTAATCGCTGTGTTCACAGCAACAGAAATATTCAGCTTAGCTGTTCCCAACCTTAAAAAAAAGACTTTAAAAACCTTTTACAGTAACTGTGGTAGGATTCTGTACCTGTGCAAATCTAGCATTAAAACTTCTGTGAAACTTTGCTGCTCCAGCGGGGGGTTGGGATGCCAGGTTGGAAGCCCCTGCTCCAGATTAAGGAGGATGCTCAGAGGGGTTTTCTGCTTAAGGTGCCCTGGTGCACTGACTCGGTGAGTGTCTGTGCTGTGCTCCCGGTGGTGACAACGTTGTTAACTTTGAACATAAAGCAGAACTGCAGTAAAAGGAAATACTATGAATATTCAGTCCCATCCAGCCTGTCTACAGTGTTAAGAGAAGGTCGCTGAGTGTCAGTCTCCGTCTGGAGTCCATACATCTACTCAGGCGTCTGCTGGGTCATTAAAACAGCAGCAAAGGCCGTCTGGAGGATCAAAGCCGGCCGTGGACCATGATGATCGCTGATGCTGCTGCTGTATTCCCTCTAACAGGGAACAGGGACTCCCATGGTGAAAATCTCTACAGATCGTGTAAACACAATTTTTAATGTTACACAGAAATGTTTTATGATTAAAAGACATCCCAGATTCGGGCCAGATTGGTCATGACAGGGGTGGAGGAAGCTCTGCTGTTACAAGCACTTACATAAGCTTTTAATCTTCTGCTGAGTCCAGCAGCAGCACTGATGGAGAGACAGAGAGCAGGAGGTGGGCAGGATCACAATATATCTAAGACTGAGCAGGAGAGGGAAAACACAGGGAAATGGGATTGCTGGATAGATGAGCTATTTTTATAATGAGGTCAATGTGAGCTGTGGGACTTTATTACACACACACACACACACACACACACACACACACACACACAGCCTCTGTCCACAGGAGGGAGAAGAGGAAGATGACTGAGACACACAATGTGCTCACAGCATCCTTAATATCTGCCTTTGAAATGAGGGTTGATGATTAATTATGGAACATGAGAGACCTTTTTCCTTTCCCCTCTCGTTTCCCACAGTTTCTTATCCTGCCATCACACAGAGAGCAACTATTGGTAGAGTTCCATGTGACTGTGGAGTGGAGTGTTAGTACATTTAGGCTTGTGCGAGGTTCACCTGAGCATACTGGCTGGAGCAGGAAAGGATGTGTGCTGCTGTGACATCTCACTTTCTCTGCGTGGGATTAGAATAAAGTTGATCTTATCTTAAAGACTTTACCAGCTGGATGATTCCTTCCTCCTCAGCTGCTCCCTCACTCCCCCTCTTTCTGGGTACTGCAGGCCCCCCTCGCCACACTCCCCCTGTGAAGACAAAAAACATTTTATTATTAGGATTATCATTTCAATTCAAAGCAAAATATAAGATCTGATGTGAAATTAAAACTCAAAAAACCCTCAGAGACATGAAAATAGATGAAAAACAACTGAAACCTGCAAAGTGAGAAAAAGTTGCACATCTTTGCAACTATTTGAAGCCTTTTAGCAGAGTTCAGCCAGTGAGCTTCTGCTAGCTCTTAGCTTTGGCTAGCTGTGAGCTTCTGCTAGCTGTGAGCTTCTGCTAGCTGTGAGCTTCTGGTAGCTGAATCCAAAGTTAAGAATGATACTTCGCCTTCGTCTCTATTCAGCTGAATGAGGCTACAGTGATCAGCCAAACTACTGACAGCTGGTTGTGGATGATGTTTGAGGTAATGAAGGATCATACTTATGTCATGAAAGAACAGAGAAAATAATGTGACTTGACTTCTCTGCTTAAGCTGCTGCCCCCGCGACCCGATCCCCGGACAAGCGGAAGATAATGGATGGATGGATGGACTTTATCAAAGAGAAAACACGACGAGGAGAGAACAAGAAGAAACACTGCTGTGGCTTTTCCCACATTTAATCCATTTCCCTGCAAAGTGGAGTGAGCCATGTTCACGGCTCACCTGACACCCTTCCCTGGACCACCGTCCCTTTCCCAGTACACGTGAGCTAAAACTAAGTCTGAACAGGCTGATTTTTAATCAGAGTTTCTGGGACATAACAGTCTGACACACCAAAAGGTTGGGAAGGAGAGCAGCTTTATTGGGAATGTTTGCATGCACTTTGAAAGAATGACAAAATAATTTGTTTTTAGACTGCACAACAATAACGGGCATTACAGGTCATTCCTGCCAGCAGCAATAACCCTCCAACGGGCTTTCTGTGCAACGACCATTCACCAATAAGTGCTATGGATTCATCATGCTGCAGAAGAATTTACTTCTTTGGCTTTAATACATTTTATTTAAAGGAGTTCAATTGAATGATTCCACAGCAGCACCAACTGCTGGGCCTGTTCCACACACACGTGCACGTTGAATAAACTCTTCTGCAGCTCTTTGCTCTCTCTAAACGCCTGTCACTTTGCTCCTCCATTAAGCGGAGCGAGCACTCGTTTAGCCAACAGTGTCTCGGCAGTTGGGGACACAGGCTGCCCACTCAGTCACATCCAGCTGTATTAAATAAATAAGGAGCGCTCTTGTGTGTAAATTATTCATTTAACACGCCTTATCCTCTTCCAACAACCTTGTTAAAGCAGCGCAGGAGTGAAGAGGGGCTGAGGCAGACACCGTGGCTCATGTGCGACTCAGCAGAACCTGTGGTGCATCCCTAAGCTCTCTGGGCGTTCAGCGGGAGGGGGGCTAATTCACCCTGACACCTCCTTTGTTTGAGGCGGAAAAGAGCTGCATACACTGCTGCATATTTGCTCAGATGCACACACTCTTTGGCACACTGTGATATGCACAAACTTTGAGAGAAAGAGCAAAGGGAAGGGATTTTTACTGCATCTTCATAGAACAATCATTCTAGTTGTCTGGATGAATTATTGAAAAATGAGAGTCCAGGCCATGCCATGCTGGGATGGGAGGGTTTGTTGTGCTTCCTGAACCAAAATCAGACAACGCAGCAAGTCATCCGCTCGGAATGAGCGGATATTACTGAGCCATGATGGGAACCAATCATCTTCCTTTGTGGATATTAACCTCCAGTGAAATGCACGGGGAGCACTCTTTGCCTGAGCATGGCTCAGAGTGGCAAAGAAAGAAAAACTCTTAATACTTAATACTCCAGTCATGTTTAAGAATTGGGTAAAGAGGAATTAAAAGTGAAAGTTTGAGCTGACACCCCAGGTACTCCATCATCACTGCAGGAAGTTTCAGTTTGAACCAGCTGCTGTTTCTCTGTGAGCACACATTACTGATGTTGCGCTCCGACTGCCAGACAGGCCCAACTTTTTTCCAAAAAGCAGCCCAAACCACAGCTGTGAGTCTGCAGATAGTCCCAGGATCAGTGGGCCGCTGGGCAGGGGGTTGTTGTGCCCACCCTCAAGTACATTACAGAGGTCCGTGGGAGGCCCTCACACAGCATCTCTGTTCTGAGACCCTCAGCCAAAGTTTGAACATCGGACCTCTTAATAAATGGCTTTTCCATTATCTCCATTTCAATTCAATTCAATTCATTTTTATTTATATAGCGCCAAATACAACAAATGTCATCTCAAGGCACTTAGACAATAAAGTCCAATTCAAGCCAATTGGAATTCATTGTAATCATAATTATTCATAAAATAATCCAATTCGTTCATACAGAGCCAATTCAAAAACAATTTCCTAGCTAAGGAAACCAACAGATTGCACTGAAAACTTTTTGTTTTTCGGTCCAATCTCCCGGCCTGAGCGTGCCTGAGGCGACTGTGGAGAGAAACGACTCCCTTTGAACAGGAAGAAACCTCTGGCAGAACCAGACTCAGGAAGGGTGGCCATCCGCCTCGACCAGCTGGGGTTTGAGAAGACAGAAAGAGGGGAGGGGGGGGGGGGGGGGGGGGGGTGGGGGGGGTGGCGGCACTGTAACACCATTCAACGGATATCTGTTGGAACAGGGAAATACGAGTTAATGACCACAATAATATCACATATACATAAAGAGAGTAAAGTGAGGAAAGGTGTGACAGATGAGGCCCCCCAGCAGTCTGGGCCTATAGCAGCTTAACTATAGCCGCTTTCGGACAGAGTAGTTATAGGAACGCAGTTATCAGAACTGTCCTACTCGAATTTCGTTCTGCTAACTGTCCTTCTGTTTCAGTCTGCATTCGCACATGAGTCGGTACCTTATAGGGACTGATGCGCCGCGCGCAGCCGTCTGCTTCAGTGACGTGTTACGTTAGCCGTTTAGCGCCACATTCAAACACAAAATAGAACCCGTTAAAAGTAATTAGAGAAGAAAAAACACCACAATGAAGCTAATATGGAGAGCGGGGAGGCCACCGTGTTCATGGTCTGCATGATGGTGATATTAATCATGGACGATCACATCAGGCGTCTAATATCGAGGCTGGAAAAGCTCACAGAGAGAGTCAGGAGATACTTTTTCATTTCATGAAGGAAGAAAGGAGAGCAGAGCGCTGCAGACAAATGAGACAATGTGTAAGTTTAACTTATTAAACACCCGCAGGTTGTGTCTGTGTCTATGAGGAAACATTTCAGCCGTGGCAGCATGACATGGGGCGGAGCTACCGACCACCACACACCTCCCTCAGATCGTTCTATAGAACTATGAAAAGACCCGACCTCGGAGAAGGAGCTAAATAGTTATAGGAACTGAGGGAGAAAGCCCCGAGTTCCTGTATGTCCGAACACGGGAGAAAACGGCCCCGCGGATTAAAAGCTTATTAGAACTGCCAAAGGTTCCTACAGTCCGAAAGCGGCTTATGGGATGTTTCAGGGTCACCTGAGCCATCCCTAACTATAAGCTTTATCAAAAAGGAAAATTTTAAGCCTGGTCTTAAAAGTGGAAAGGGTGTCTGCTTCCCGGACATTTACTGGCAGCTTATTCCACAAGAGAGGGGCCTGATAACTGAAGGCTCTGCCTCCCAAACTGGCAGCTGGTTCCACAGAGAGGGGCCTGATAACTGAAGGCTCTGCCTCCCAAACTGGCAGCTGGTTCCACAGAGAGGGGCCTGATAACTGAAGGCTCTGCCTCCCATTCTACTTTTAGAAACTCTGGGAACCTCAAGTAAACCTGCAGTTTGGGAACGAAGTGCTCTGTTAGGAAAATATCTTACAATGAGATCTTTAAGATATGATGGAGCTCGGTCATTAAGAGCTTTATATGTGAGGAGAAGAATCTTAAATTCTATTCTGAATTTAACAGGGAGCCAATGAAGAGAAGCTAAAACTGGAGAAATATGATCTCTCCTGTTAGTTCTCATCAGAACTCTGGCTGCAGCATTTTGGATCAACTGAAGGCTTTTCAGAGAATATGTGGGACAGCCCAATAATAAAGAATTACAGTAGTCCAATCCTGAAGTAACAAATGCATGGAGCAGTTTTTCTGCATCACTCTGAGACAGGATGTTCCTGATTTTAACAATATTACGAAGGTGAAAGAAGGCAGTCCTAGAAACCTGTTTTATATGCGAGTCAAATGATAAGTTCTGGTCAAAAATAACTCCAAGGTTCCTCACTGTAGAACTAGAAGCCAAGGAAATACCATCCAGAGTAACTATATAGCTAGACAATTTCTCCCTGAAGCGCTCGGGTCCAAAGATAACGACTTCAGTTTTGTCTGAATTTAGAAGCAGACAGTTCTGAGTCATCCAGGTCTTTCTGTCTTTAAGACATGCTTGTAGTCTGACCAACCTATTGGGTTCATCTGGTTTTATAGATAAGTACAACTGGGTATCATCAGCATAGCAATGGAAATTTATGCCATGCTGTCTAATAATGTTACCTAATGGAAGCATGTATAAAGTGAAAAGAATCGGTCCAAGCACAGAACCCTGGGGAACTCCATGACTTACTCTGGTGTGTCAGGAAGATTCTTCATTTACAAGAACAAACTGAAATCTATCAGATAAATATGACTTAAACCAGCCTAATGCAGTTCCTTTAATCCCAATAACATGTTCAAGTCTCTGTAATAAGATACTGTGATCGACCGTATCAAATGCAGCACTGAGATCCAACAGGACAAGCACAGACACAAGTCCGCTATCAGAGGCTAAGAGGAGATCATTGGTAACTTTCAGCAGTGCAGTTTCTGTGCTATGATGCACTCTGAATCCTGACTGAAACTCTTCAAACAGATTATTTCTGTGTAAGTGATCACAAAGCTGAGCTGCAACTATTTTTTCAAGAACTTTAGACATAAAAGGGAGATTGGATATAGGTCTATAATGAGCCAACACTTCTGAATCAAGAGTAGGTTTTTTAAGTAAAGGTTTAATTACAGCAACCTTAAAAGGCTGAGGTACATATCCTGTCAACAAAGAGAGATTGATCAAATCCAATATGGAAGTGTCAATTAATGGGAAAACCTCCTTGAACAGTCTGGTTGGGATTGGGTCTAAAACACAAGTTGATGGTTTAGAAGAGACTATTGCTGTTGAGCTAAAGCTTCTGGAATGAAACATCTGTTTCAGAGTGCTTCCTTCAATAGATGGAACATTATCAACCGGTTCTCCAGTACACATGCAGACCAACGCAGACCAACGCAGACCCACGCAGACTGGTTCTAGGGAAGGAAAGTTGCAGCAGGGAAGAGCTGAGCATTTAGATCACAACCTGCCTCAGAACATCCTGATGCAAGTTTGTAGCTTGTCAACAGAAAAATAAAGTTTGCATCCACTCTGATGCCTCTACATGCACGCTGGCCTCCCCAGCCTCATCCACTCCTGCCCTCTCGGGGCCCTCTCGGGGCCCACTCAGTCCCTACTGAGCGATGTCAGTGATTAGACTTGATTAAGGCTGTCCACTTCAAACGGGCCCGCTGTTTATACAGCAACTGATGTGGACCGCGGTGTGATGAGCAGGTGGAGCTCTGTGTTTGTGTGCATGTGGATTTGAGTGTTTCAGAGGCCTGAATGTCACTGTGCATACTGCAGCTGCTTGTTTGTCCCACTTCTACCACTTCAGGCTCAGAGGAGTCAGTAACAACACCTTCAAGCTGGACTCCAGTACTTCCACTGCAAAAGCTATCACTGGAACTATGTCAAACTTTCTGAACTTCCGGTTTCCAGGTCAGTGCTTTGTTGAACAATTCAACTCCTCTCAAGTCTCATCAAGCATCTCCATACTCCTGTTAAACAGGGCGAAGCCAAGTCCTTAACATTAGCTTAGAAACAAGCAGCCTTTCCACACTTCTTTCATCTGTGAGCAGAATGTGAAGGACAGAGTGTGAGGTGTCCCACAGCTGCAGCGCTGCAGCCTAAATTAAGCCAGACCACATGAAAAGCTGTCGTCTCTATTCTGGGCTGGGGCGGGAAAATTACAGCCCTGTTCACTCTACTCTAACATTAAACCTCAATTAGTGTACAAGTACACCAATGATGTCATCACTGAGGGCCCTGAAAATAAGGAGACGCTCCTTCCAGGTCCTTTCTTCCAGCAGCTGAGAGACTCCATCTCCTTGGTGAGGAGGTGAGGAGGCGCTCAGGTGACACAGCCCAGAAAAACTAAAGCACCACAGCTTGGGATCCGCTTCGGCTAAATATACCAGGAAGTTTAATCCTGAGAGATGACGGGAGGTTTCCCAAGAGATGGGAGGTCAGTGAGGTAGGACAAGAAAAACTCCCCAGTGTGACGCCCAGTGACCTGACAGTGGGGGGGGGGGCAGACCTGGATCTTACCCAAACATCAAGTAACCAATGATATCCCACTGCTTTAGGGTATGGAACTGAGCTACACTGGAAGTTTGATTAAATGTTTTCAAACTTAAATACCGCCCGTTAATAACAGTTACCCCCCCGTTAATAACTGTTACCCCCGTTAATAACAGTTACCCCCCTGTTAATAACCGTTACCCCCGTTAATAACAGTTACCCCTTTTAATAACAGTTACCCCCGTTAATAACAGTTACCCCCCTGTTAATAACCGTTACCCCCGTTAATAACCGTTACCCCCGTTAATAACCGATACCCCCGTTAATAACAGTTACCCCCGTTAATAACCGTTACCCTCGTTAATAACCGTTACCCCGTTAATAACAGCTACCCCCGTTAATAACCGTTACCCCCGTTAATAACAGTTACCCCCGTTAATAACAGTTACCCCCGTTAATAACAGTTACCCCCCCGTTAATAACAGTTACCCCCGTTAATAACAGTTACCCCGTTAATAACAGTTACCCCCCTTTTAATAACAGTTACCCCCGTTAATAACAGTTACCCCCGTTAATAACAGTTATCCCCCGTTAATAACAGTTAACCCCCCGTTAATAACAGTTACACCCCCGTTAATAACCGTTACCCCCCCGTTAATAACAGTTACCCCCGTTAATAACCGTTACCCCCGCTAATAACAGTTACCCCGTTAATAACCGTTACCCCCGTGTTAATAACAGTTACCCCCCTGTTAATAACAGTTACCCCCCTGTCAATAACTGTTACCCCGTTAATAACAGTTATCCCCCCGTTAATAACTGTTACCCAATTAATAACAGTTACCCCCCGTTAATAACAGTTACCCCCCTGTTAATAACCGTTACCCCCGTTAATAACCGTTACCCCCGTTAATAACAGTTACCCCCCCTGTTAATAACAGTTACCCCCCCTGTTAATAACAGTTACCCCCCCTGTTAATAACTGTTACCCCTGTTAATAACTGTTAGCCCCGTTAATAACAGTTACCCCCGTTAATAACAGTTACCCCCGTTAATAACAGCTACCCCCCCGTTAATAACCGTTACCCCCGTTAATAACCGTTACCCCGTTAATAACAGTTACCCCCGTTAATAACAGTTACCCCCGTTAATAACAGTTACCCCCCCGTTAATAACCGTTACCCCCGTTAATAACAGTTAATAACAGTTACCCCCTGTTAATAACCGTTACCCCCGTTAATAACAGTTATCCCCCTGTTAATAACAGTTACCCCCCGTTAATAACAGTTACCCCCCTGTTAATAACAGTTACCCCCCGTTAATAACCGTTACCCCCCCGTTAATAACAGTTACCCCCCGTTAATAACCGTTACCCCCCGTTAATAACCGTTACCCCCGCTAATAACAGTTACCCCGTTAATAACCGTTACCCCCGTGTTAATAACCGTTACCCCCGTGTTAATAACCGTTACCCCCCTGTTAATAACAGTTACCCCCCTGTCAATAACTGTTACCCCATTAATAACAGTTACCCCCCTGTTAATAACTGTTACCCCATTAATAACAGTTACCCCCCGTTAATAACAGTTACCCCCGTTAATAACCGTTACCCCCGTTAATAACCGTTACCCCCCTGTTAATAACAGTTACCCCCCTGTTAATAACAGTTACCCCCGTTAATAACAGTTACCCCCCCTGTTAATAACTGTTACCCCTGTTAATAACTGTTACCCCCGTTAATAACAGCTACCCCCCGTTAATAACAGTTACCCCCGTTAATAACAGCTACCCCCCCGTTAATAACCGTTACCCCCGTTAATAACAGTTACCCCCGTTAATAACAGTTACCCCCCCCGTTAATAACCGTTACCCCCGTTAATAACAGTTACCCCCCCTGTTAATAACAGTTACCCCCCGTTAATAACAGTTCCCCCCCCCTGTTAATAACCGTTACCCCCGTTAATAACAGTTACCCCCCTGTTAATAACAGTTACCCCCCCCCCGTTAATAACCGTTACCCCGTTAATGACAGTTACCCCCCTGTTAATAACTGTTAACCCATTAATAACAGTTACCCCCCCCGTTAATAACAGTTACCCCCCTGTTAATAACCGTTACCCCCGTTAATAACAGTTACCCCCCCCTGTTAATAACAGTTACCCCCCCTGTTAATAACCGTTACCCCCGTTAATAACAGCTACCCCCCCCCCGTTAATAACCGTTACCCCCCTGTTAATAACAGTTCCCCCCCCCCTGTTAATAAAAGTTCCCCCCCCTGTTAATAACAGTTCCCCCCCCCTGTTAATAACAGTTCCCCCCATGTTAATAACCGTTACCCCCGTTAATAACAGTTCCCCCCCGTTAATAACCGTTACCCCCGTTAATAACAGTTACCCCCCTGTTAATAACAGTTAACCCCTGTTAATAACAGTTACCCCCGTTAATAACAGTTACCCCCCTGTTAATAACTGTTACCCCATTAATAACAGTTACCCCCCCGTTAATAACAGTTACCCCCCTGTTAATAACCGTTACCCCCGTTAATAACAGTTACCCCCGTTAATAACAGCTACCCCCCCCCGTTAATAACCGTTACCCCCCTGTTAATAACAGTTACCCCCGTTAATAACAGTTACCCCCCCGTTAATAACAGTTACCCCCCTGTTAATAACCGTTACCCCCGTTAATAACAGCTACCCCCCCCCGTTAATAACCGTTACCCCCCTGTTAATAACGTTACCCCCCTGTTAATAACAGTTACCCCCCCGTTAATAACAGTTACCCCCCTGTTAATAACCGTTACCCCCCTGTTAATAACAGCTACCCCCCGTTAATAACAGTTACCCCCCTTTTAATAACAGTTACCACCGTTAATAACAGTTACCCCCCTGTTAATAACCGTTACCCCCCGTTAATAACAGCTACCCCCCCCTGTTAATAACCATTACCCCCCTGTTAATAACCGTTACCCCCCCTGTTAATAACCATTACCCCCCTGTTAATAACAGTTACCCCCCTTTTAATAACAGTTACCCCGTTAATAACAGTTACCCCCCCTGTTAATAACCGTTACCCCCGTTAATAACAGCTACCCCCCCCCGTTAATAACCGTTACCCCCCTGTTAATAACAGTTCCCCCCCCCCGTTAATAACCGTTACCCCCCTGTTAATAACAGTTCCCCCCTGTTAATAACAGTTCCCCCCCCTGTTAATAACAGTTCCCCCCCCCTGTTAATAACAGTTCCCCCCCCCGTTAATAACCGTTACCCCCCTGTTAATAACAGTTACCCCCCCCTGTTAATAACAGTTACCCCCCCTGTTAATAACCGTTACCCCCGTTAATAACAGTTACCCCGTTAATAACAGCTACCCCCCGTTAATAACAGTTACCCCCCTGTTAATAACTGTTACCCCATTAATAACAGTTACCCCCCCGTTAATAACAGTTACCCCCCCGTTAATAACCGTTACCCCCGTTAATAACAGTTACCCCCCCTGTTAATAACCGTTACCCCCGTTAATAACAGTTACCCCCCTGTTAATAACAGTTACCCCCGTTAATAACAGCTACCCCCCCCGTTAATAACCGTTACCCCCCTGTTAATAACGTTACCCCCCTGTTAATAACAGTTACCCCCCTGTTAATAACTGTTACCCCATTAATAACAGTTACCCCCCCCGTTAATAACAGTTACCCCCCTGTTAATAACCGTTACCCCCGTTAATAACAGTTACCCCCCCTGTTAATAACAGTTACCCCCCTGTTAATAACCGTTACCCCCGTTAATAACAGTTACCCCCCTGTTAATAACAGTTACCCCCGTTAATAACAGCTACCCCCCCCCGTTAATAACCGTTACCCCCCTGTTAATAACGTTACCCCCCTGTTAATAACAGCTACCCCCCGTTAATAACAGTTACCCCCGTTAATAACAGTTACCCCCCTGTTAATAACAGTTACCCCCCCGTTAATAACAGTTACCCCCCTGTTAATAACAGTTACCCCCCGTTAATAACCGTTACCCCCGTTAATAACAGCTACCCCCCGTTAATAACCGTTACCCCCCTGTTAATAACAGCTACCCCCCCGTTAATAACAGTTACCCCCCCTGTTAATAACAGTTACCCCCCCTGTTAATAACAGTTACCCCCGTTAATAACAGCTACCCCCCCCCCGTTAATAACCGTTACCCCCCTGTTAATAACAGCTACCCCCCCCTGTTAATAACCATTACCCCCCTGTTAATAACCGTTACCCCCCCTGTTAATAACCATTACCCCCCTGTTAATAACAGTTACCCCCCTTTTAATAACAGTTACCCCATTAATAACAGTTACCCCCCCGTTAATAACCGTTACCCCCGTTAATAACAGCTACCCCCCCCCGTTAATAACCGTTACCCCCCTTTTAATAACAGTTACCCCCCTTTTAATAACAGTTACCCCATTAATAACAGTTACCCCCCCTGTTAATAACAGTTACCCCCCTTTTAATAACAGTTACCCCCGTTAATAACAGTTACCCCCCCGTTAATAACCGTTACCCCCGTTAATAACAGCTACCCCCCCCTGTTAATAACCATTACCCCCCTGTTAATAACAGTTACCCCCCTTTTAATAACAGTTACCCCATTAATAACAGTTACCCCCCCGTTAATAACCGTTACCCCCGTTAATAACAGCTACCCCCCCCGTTAATAACCATTACCCCCCTGTTAATAACCGTTACCCCCCCTGTTAATAACCGTTACCCCCCTGTTAATAACCGTTACCCCCCTGTTAATAACAGTTACCCCCCTTTGAATAACCGTTACCCCTTGTACTGTCCTCCCCTCACACACAGCGGCTGAATAATGCATCAATAGCCGCTTTCGGACAGAGTAGTTATAGGAACGCAGTTATCAGAACTGTCCTACTCGAATTTCGTTCTGCTAACTGTCCTTCTGTTTCAGTCTGCATTCGCACATGAGTCGGTACCTGATAGGGACTGATGCGCCGCGCGCAGCCGTCTGCTTCAGTGACGTGTTACGTTAGCCGTTTAGCGCCACATTCAACAACAAAACAGAACCCGTTAAAAGTAATTAGAGTAGAAAAAACACCACAATGAAGCTAATATGGAGAGCGGGGAGGCCACCGTGTTCATGGTCTGCATGATGGTGATATTAATCATGGACGATCACATCAGGCGTCTAATATCGAGGCTGGAAAAGCTCACAGAGAGAGTCAGGAGATACTTTTTCATTTCATGAAGGAAGAAAGGAGAGCAGAGCGCTGCAGACTAATGAGACCAGTGTAAGTTTAACTTATTAAACACCCGCAGGTTGTGTCTGTGTCTATGAGGAAACATTTCAGCCGTGGCAGCATGACATGGGGCGGAGCTACCGACCACCACACACCTCCCTCAGATCGTTCTATAGAACCATGAAAAGACCCGACCTCGGAGAAGGAGCTAAATAGTTATAGGAACTGAGGGAGAAAGCCCCGAGTTCCTGTATGTCCGAACACGGGAGAAAACGGCCCCGCGGATTAAAAGCTTATTAGAACTGCCAAAGGTTCCTACAGTCCGAAAGCGGCTAATAATGCATTCCAGCTCCAGCTGTCAAAGACAGCCGCCTGAGGACCGCAGGTCCTCCTCAGCCTCGCTCCACCTGGAGAGATGGATGGCTCTCACATCTTCAAAGACCGGTCAGTCCCAGCATGGATTGTTAGTCCCACCCAGTGGGTCCACAGAACTGTTCCTCATCTCTTAGGGGTGCAGAGAAGAAGGGATGCGGCCCACACTTCTCAGATAATGGAACACATAGTTTTTTTTAGAGCCAAGCTCTGAGAAAACCTGAGAAAATCCCAACTTGTTCAAAGTTTTTGAGCAGGGGTGGGGTGGGGGCTGAGATCAAACGCCTGCAAGTTCCTGGCAAGCGGACCCAATCAGCCGAGAGGGCCAAGGAGAGCAGGAGAGACAAGCACTTCCCTTTTAAATTGATCCCACTGAGACCCTCAAGGTTCCCCTCGCAGGAGTCACAGACATGCGATAAAAATCTAACGCTGTGGATGTGAGGAGGAACGAGGGGGGGGGGGGCAAAGAAGAAAGACGTTTCTGTGGGGGAGAGACAGAAAGGAACAGTGGGGGAGATGTGAAGGGTGGGCTCATTCTCTGAGGGGGCATTCAGGCATCACTGAGTGCTAGCAGAGGCAGAGCTGCTATCAGACCTGCGCTACACATCTGACAATGTGCTCAAACCATCAAACCCGCTGGATCTGTATGGTGCCCGGCTCCTGGAGGCTGGGAGCTTGGGTCTGTATGGTGCCCGGCTCCTGGAGGCTGGGAGCTTGGGTCATTCGAGCTGGCCAGAGATCAGACTGTGGATCAGGCTGCTGTCATTATCCACACCAAGGAGCACACGCTATCAGAGCACACGCTATCAGAGCCACGCTATCAGAGCCACGCTATCAGAGCCACGCTATCAGAGCCACGCTATCAGAGCCACGCAGAGACCCAGCGGCGGGCCAGGCAGCTGCTGCGTGAAGGCAAAGTGGGAGTCCTTCTCAGTGGAAGATGCTCTTTAGTCATCAGACGTCACTATCACACTGATCCATCAAGCTGATTAACTAACAAGCTCATTAAAAATGCAGTCATTTCTTTTCTTTCCAAAGTTCTGCTCCACCAGTTTTGGGAGTTTACGTGCTCCCTGTGCTGTTTCCCTGCAGTTTCGTACAGCTGCCTGTACAAACGCACCTCCTGACTGAGCCTGGTCTCACATCGGTCCATCCGGTTCGTTGTTCTCGGCGCAGCCAAGTTACAAAAATCGATTGGTGCACGACAACGTGCTGCGCCGTCTTTTCAACGCACGCGCCAAGGCCTGAAACGTCATTTTGACGTCACGGCCCGCCACCGCCGTGAGCGACGCGGCAACTGTAACTCCGGCTTTAGTCTACTGGACTAATATGCACAGTTTCACCTTCACACAGGAGGTGGGGGGGACTCTTGGCACCTCTGGACATCACTTGAACCTTTAGACTCGCTCCCACACATGTGAACCTGGTCCTGTCAAGCATGCTGAACCTGTTAGTGGGAAGTGAAATCAGAGCAAAGTGCTGCAGCACAAACAGCTGACATTCCTCTAAACCCGAGTGAAATTCTTTTTCACAGCAGCACATGGGCAGAAGCTTGGTGAATCAGCAGAATTTTGCTCCAGCAGTACCATCTGAAGGACTGATCAAATGAAAAACCTGCCCATAATTACTGCACCACTGTGGGACTGTAGCAGACCACAGTAAGCCCAGCTGTACCCAGCTGTGATGGATAGCCTGGGCAGAGTGTGAACAACTTAAAGGCTCATAAATAAGCAGATCCTAGGAGTAGGCTACCACTCTATAGGCACAGCTATTCATTTAATTAGCTGAATAAAAATTGGCAGGAGAAGCTGATACAAAGTTACGTGAGCGGGGCTCAGTTGCCACAGGTAACCTTTTTGAAGGGACTTAGTGGAGCAAATTGATTGCTGAGAGCGCACACTCATCACGAGCGCTAATTTTCTGAAGCAGCATACAGTGGAGCGGAGCGAAGAAGCCCCTTCTACTTATAACAGAGGGAAACGGCAGCGGGGGATTAGCTTGTCATTAGAATAAAGAGCGCAGAAGAAGAATCAATTTCAGGGTTTAAAAAGCTGACAGACACTTCCCTCTCCAGCTGCTGGCTCAGAGCACACCTTATACACCTGCCCGCAGCTTTCAGCACGCCGAGTGTTCTGAGGAGGCAAGCTCCATCTGAAACCTTTGAGTCAACTCCACCTTTTAATCCAGGACACTTAGTATCTACTAAACCACACACCGACAGTTTGATTAAGATAGTAAGCTGTCCTTATTCTATAGGTTGGCCTGACTCTCAAAACAGAACCCTCCTGATTTAAGGAAAAAGCATCCCTTCACTTGGATGGGTTAGAGTACCTGAGGAAGAAGCAGCTGGTTTTTCTAAATGCAAACATACACTTTGTCAAAATAGATTCAAGAATTTGAAAATCATGTGAAGCCTTTCTTTATCACTAGGGATGCTCCGATCAGCATTTTTGGGCGCCGATCCGATCACCGATCACAGGAATCCTAAATCTGCCGATACCGATCACAAAATCGATGGGCGAATAATAAAAATCCTCAATGTTGTGTATTTACAATCTAGCCATGTGCACCACTTAAAGTGTTAAAAAAAACATATTTGTACTAAAATAAATAATAAAGACATTTATGTACCACCATCAGCTTTTTATTTATGTAAACATTACATGCCCTTTCAAGAGCAATAGATAACCAACAACTAAACCTTAACTGAGGGAATAAGCAACCAAAATGTATTCGGTTGCTCATTCTTACTTGCTTATTCCCTCACAACGATATATAAGAAAAAGCACAGTTTTTAAATAACCTTAACATTTTTAAAAAACATTGGCACAAACCAACAACTAGACCTTAACTATGAGGGAATAAGCAAGTAAGAATAAGCAACTGAAATGTATTACATACGTCCAAAGGCTCCTGCTAAAGCGTCGGCTGTGTGTGAATTCTTGGCAGTGCAGTACGAGGTTGTGTCGCTGGGAGTTCGGGTCGATGAAATGCGCTGTTAAACTTAACATCGACATGTGACATGCACTCGAACTCCAAATATCAGTTGTAAAACTGATTGATGTGACATTGTCTCTCAAAAGTGTGTATAATGTCTCGTACAGCTGAGGGAGACATACATCCGTTAGGTATTTACGTCCGGGAGGGGGGGCATAGCGTGGCTCCTCCAGGCACGATAACAACCGTCGGAACCCCGTGTCCCTCCACCACAGACAGAGGCTGCTCGTCAAGTCCAATGAATTCCATAAGCGTTTTTGTTATATCCCTCCACCTTTTACTGTCCCTACGGCTCCAGGCGTTCAAACGTTTCACTGACGGTGAGCTGAGTGACGGTTGGGGGGGTTTGTTTTCCTCGCGCTTGTTTTTCATAAAACAGTCGCCGGTAAGTTACGTCACACGCGGGAAAGAAAACCGTTTAATTCATATATCATATCTCATTGATAATTTCATACAAAGTCACGCGGAGAAAAACAGTCTCGGGTAAAAAGAAAAAAAAACAAAACAAAACATTTTTTTTTTTTTTTTTTTTAAATATGCGATCGGCTTTTCTGATCGGCAACTTCCAGAGCCCACCGATCATCCTGTTTAGGGTCCTTATCGGCCGATCACGATAGGCGGCCGATCGATCGGAGCATCCCTATTTATCACCACATCAAACCCCTTTGAGACTGATATGAGATGAGAATTAATCTCAGAACAGCGTCTCAACCCGCACCGTCAATATGCATTAATGAAGAGGAGACAACACCTGAAATGGTTGAACTACATCGCTTGGCACTTTTTTCTCCCTTCGTATCACTGCGTGCTGGGTAGACTGTGCAGACCGAAGCGCAGACCGAAGCGCAGACCGTACAGACCGAAGCGCAGACCGAAGCGCAGACCGTACAGACCGAAGCGCAGACCGAAGCGCAGACCGAAGCGCAGACCGTACAGACCGAAGTGCAGACCGCACAGACCGAAGCGCAGACCGTACAGACCGAAGTGCAGACCGAAGCGCAGACCGTACAGATCGAAGTGCAGACCGAAGCGCAGACCGTACAGATCGAAGTGCAGACCGAAGCGCAGACCGTACAGACCGAAGCGCAGACTGAAGCGCAGACCGAAGCGCAGACTGAAGCGCAGACCGAAGCGCAGACCGAAGCGCAGACCGAAGCGCAGACCGAAGCGCAGACCGTACAGACCGAAGCGCAGACTGAAGCGCAGACCGAAGCGCAGACCGTACAGACTGAAGTACAGACCGAAGTGCAGACCGTACAGACCGAAGTACAGACCGAAGTACAGACCGAAGCGCAGACCGAAGCGCAGACCGAAGCGCAGACCGAAGCGCAGACCGTACAGACCGAAGCGCAGACCGAAGCGCAGACCGAAGCGCAGACCGTACAGACCGAAGCGCAGACCGTACAGACCGAAGTGCAGACCGAAGCGCAGACCGTACAGACCGAAGCGCAGACCGAAGCGCAGACCGAAGTGCAGACCGAAGCGCAGACCGAAGCGCAGACCGTACAGACCGAAGTACAGACCGAAGTGCAGACCGAAGTACAGACCGAAGTGCAGACCGAAGCGCAGACCGTACAGACCGAAGCGCAGACCGAAGCGCAGACCGAAGCGCAGACCGTACAGACCGAAGCGCAGACCGAAGCGCAGACCGAAGTGTAGACCGCACAGACCGAAGCGCAGACCGTACAGACCGAAGTGCAGACCGAGCAGTCCCCTGCTTCCAAGCAGCAAACATTGTAACAGGCGCGGCTGTCGGCAGCACGCAGTGATACGAAGGGAGAGAAAATCATACCAAGCGATTGTGAGGTCTGACTTTTCCTGGAGAACAATTTTGTGATGCAAAGGTATTACCCTAATTAGAATGTGGCGTTAATATGAGGTTTCCATGATCATTTCACCATCTGGAGCTTCACTGGAGAGACGGCCACCCACATTAAATTCTCTGAGATGTCACCCCAAAGTCCCACAGGTGCTCAGTTGTGTCACAGCCTTTTTTTCAAGCTCATCTAAGAAATGAGTGGGCGCTGTGCAGGCTGAGCCACCCTCTCACCAACAGCCCATTAACAAGTCTCCATCAGTGGAAGACCGCCTGGTCTATGACTCCAGGTGTGCATAGTGGAAAAGTTCCAGGAAATCCCCATCACCCAGCATGGATGTGGCAACTAGATGGGTAATGAAGCTTTGGGCTGTTGAGCAGGCAGAGAGGTGAACCAACCTGTTGACCCCTCCAACCCCTCATCCTCTGACACACGCCCAACTCATGGACAGGAAGCAGCATAGTTTGACACAAACAGGAATTCAGGCAGTGGGTGGTGAGAACAAAGCACCAGAAAGTAAACTTTTCCATCACCACCACGTAAAGCTGAGGCCCCTCCAGCAGCGTGGAGGCCCTGCTGCGGAGCCGAGCCGGCTGCAGTGGAGGGAATCATCATTCACAGCACTGTTCAATGGAGGGGATGAACTGAAGGCAACATCACAGTGTCGCCTGTACAGGATGCTGCCAAGACTCTTCCCATTAGGGATACAGTAGAAGGAAACATATTCAATTAATACACTGCAGCAGACAGAAATACTGGACCCTTCAATCCAATCCTCTTAGAGAGCATCTGAAAGCATGTGAGGAGGAAGCTCATTGTGCTAATTTGTCTCGTCTGTGGAGCACTCTGACAGCCCCATTGATACCAGCATCCCTTTAACATGAGGTTAGTGGGTGTTTGGCCTCCCCTCTGGTCGTGTGTGAGCCGCAGAGCCTGGAAATGATTAGGCCTGGGAGGGCAATTAGCCTGATCATGGCTGGGCTAAATATAGCCCACCCTGGCCCGGCTCTGCTCCTGGGTCACATCCACGCTGCAGCCTCCACACAGATATGCACAGCCTGGATCCAACTGGTTTTCTGCCTGGTGTGCAGGCTGTGCCGACTGCCATGAGATAACACCACGCAGCCATCCATCAGATGCCTAAAGAGGGAAGAACTGGGAAGGAGCCGTGGGTGGAAAGAAACATGTTAACGAGTTAAAGAAGTATGTTCCTGACTGACTGCTGTTTGCCACCATCAAACCTTCAGCTTCAATTCAGCCTTATTCACAAGAAACACCATCTTAAATGAAGCGTGGTGGGGAAAATGTGCTTTCCCACAGCCTTACACCAGCTGAATGGAATGCAAAGAAGGAATGCTTTCCCATCACACAGCTCCCTGCTTCCCCAGTCCCTCCATCCATCTCCCACCCTCTGTGAGAAACTATTTTTTACAGATTTTATCCCTAAAAACAGGAGGTTCGCCCACTTGTTCACCTGGGACATTTCTTGGACTGAGGCAAACTAGAAGGTTATAGGAGCCTGGGAATGTCTGACATCAAGAACGCAATCTGAACCAAGCTGGCGCTCTGGGAATTGGACAGGAAACATGGAGAGTAACCCCTTGTAGGCTGGGAGGAAAAAGAAGAGGAAGTCATCTTGTCAATGTGATGAATTTAAACAGTATAGGTTACTGTAAAGGGAGCATTTGTGAGTATTTAGGAGTGATGAAGAATTTCACATGAATACTTTTCAAGAACCTGGAGAGACCCGCTACACTTCCCTTTGGGACTGTGTTGTCTGCCCACATCAGCGTTCACAGGGTCGATCTCTGAAGACCCAAAGCTCGAATATGATACCACTGAGGCCAACACAGACTCAGCTTCCAATTCTCCATCACTGACTTGACCTGGTTTGTCTTTAGGCATAGAATACTGCAAAGACTGAGATGAAACATGAGTGGAAATGTTGTGGCACTACACGGAGCTGAGCACAACACGGACACTTTCCAGAGGGGCTGCGTGAGAGAACAGCCTTCACAGAATCTGCTCCAGACTTAATGCTGATGGGAAACATTCATGACAGGGGAGTTTGGGTGCTGTTGAGGTTCTGCTTTCAACAGGACCGTCCACAGATGCAGTGTCCAGATGCCACTCTTCCTTTTACAGTGCAAACTGATGCTTCAGAAGGAGGTCTACGAGCTGCGTCCCTGCAAGGACAGGAAGTGCAGTACAGCAGTCGAAAACCGTTCCCAAGAGATAAAAAGGGATTCAACCACTGAACAGGAAGCAGCAGCTACTAAATGGCCTGTGGACCCTTTGAAAGTCTATCTGACTGGTAGGTAGGGAGTTTGTTTTCCAAACTGATCATCGTGCTTTGCAGTGGATCCATAGTATGAAAGACACAAATGTCAGAATTACCAGACGGTACTTTTGTTTTCAGGTCCAATATAGACCAGGACACAAGAATGTCATTGTGGACTTTTTGTCCCGTTACTCCTCTGACTAATGGGGTGAGGGCCATGACCATGTAGCTTATCTATGGTTTGTTTGAGTTTGACAAGTTAACTGGAAGTTATGGAGTGTTTGTTAATACATTTGTGTTGTTGCAACATGCACTCTGTTCAGAAAAGCCTGGGTTTCTGAAAGCCATTCACCTTCAGCTACTTATTCAGCCCCTCAGACTGCACAGCTGGCTCACCACAACCTCAATTATGCAGTCCATTCAAGTGCCTTGAGATGACGTTTGTTGGGATTTGGCACAATATCAATAAAACTGAACTGAACAGTTTTCTGGTGAATGCATGCATGATAGCTATCAGCAGTTCAAACAGATAGGTAGGGAAGTAAAACATGCAGCATCCGTCCCGTCTCCTCTGAGCTGTATCCAGGCACTGCTCCTCACAGAGCTCATCTCATATGGGACGGGCATCCGTCACGTCCAAGTCCCATTCCACACAAACTGCTGATAGATTGGGAGAAAGTGGCCTGAGAGTCAATACAAACACCTGGAGTCATATGATGGTGTCCTCATCATTAAGGACATCCCACAATTTCCCCTTGGGATTAATAAAGTATATCTATTTTTCCATCCATCTCTCATCAGGGATGGGAAGAGTTGGGTTTCTCCTGAGCAATGCGTTATATGTAACCAGGTTTCCAAAAAGCTTCTTACAAGTCACACTGTTCCACCATGATGGATCAAGATCTGCCTTAACATCTTAAGTTAAAGGATAAGACCGGTTTTTTGACATTGGGCCCTTGATTTCACATTATAACATGATGTTCTACTCACCCCTGCTTGTTGTTGGTCATTTGGAGCTGTTCCGAAGATATTCGCGAGGCGTCTTGCTGCTCTCGAGATATTCGGCCATGAAACGGTTTCCTATGGGCAAGCTTATACAGGCACAAACTATGCTGTTTATAATTTATTAATTACTGTACATTAGCACTGATAACGTGGAGGTGCGTCGCTTACTTAAAAATATCCGGGTTATTGTAATTTTGATTTTTTTTTGTCCTAAAGTGGGTGTTACTGACGTCCTTGTCGTGCTACTGCCACAGACAGCCCACAGACCTGCTGCCTATTTATTCATTCGGCTAAAATTCAAAATTAGTAACCCGGATTTTTTTAAGTAAACGACGCACCTCCACGTTATCAGTGCTAGTGTAGAGTAATTAATAAATTATAAACAGCATAGTTTGTGCCTGTATAAGCTTGCCCATAGGAAACCGTTTCATGGCCGAATATCTCAAGAGAGCAGCCAGACGCCTCGCGAATATCTTCGGAACAGCTCCAAATGACCAACAACAAGCAGGGGTGAGTAGAACATCATGTTATAATGTGAAATCAAGGGCCCAATGTCAAAAAACCGGTCTTATCCTTTAACCACCTCCAAGATGGAGAACAAACAGACAAACAAGCACACAATCTCTTTGGAAGATGTGAAAATGGAATTCATCCAACAGCTGTCAACATGCAAGGCATCATCTCTATCCTCAGGACCACACTGCTGGCCAAAAATACGGAAATACGCTCATTCTTTAGATCATAAAGTATGATCTAAACTCATGACTGTTCCACCATCTAATCAATAGCCCCTTTCACACTGCGACCCGCTACCTTAGCGGGTCCAAATTGCACCTTCGACCCGCGTAGAGCAATGTGAACGCTTGGCGTGTTGGTGGTGACCCGTGTCGCCTGAAGCCGAGTTCAGGGGGCGTTGCCTAGTGGCAGAGCGTCACACGAAACACATAAAATGCTGGGCGTGTACAATGACGTAGGCACAAGCCATGCGTCGGAGGTAGGGTTAAATACACCTTGAGGACTCGTTTTTGCAATTGTATATGCAGTTCATGGAGATGTTATTTTACGGGGTGTGGATGGTTACAACGTGGGATGCCGCCGAAGAACATATGCGGAGAATACAAGAGCACTATAGTCCCCGAAATGTGGTGGTAAATAACGTCCTCTGCTCGGAGGCTGAGGAGCTCGCAGACCTCCTTGTCTCCCAGTTGGCCATCTTCAAAAATGTCTCGAACTTGATGTAGGCTAAAACAGAGTAAAACTTGTCCTCACCTGTCGCTGTTGTTCTGAATCAGCTGTCCATTCTGTCTTTTAAACTCCTCACGTCACGCCACGCCCACGTCCGAACCGCGTCAATTGCTTTCACACCAAACTCGGCAAAAAGACTAGGGTCCGACGCGGGTCGAAAGGCGAGTCGAGTTGACACGCCAGCCCGGGTCGGCAGTGTGAAAGGAACAGCGGACACGCTAAATTCGCGGATTAAACGCAGGTTATTCCTCAGTGTGAAAGGGGCTAGTGACTGATCACATGACACGAGACAGTGAGGCAACCCTTCACTGACCATTCCACCTCCAGAAGCAGCTGGGAATGAAAATGAGGGAGCATTGGAGAAGTCAGCAGCACATAAACCAGACCGAGCCCACTGGCCTTGTTCTCGCTCATCAAGTGCATCCATTGGCCACTATATGAAATGTCCTGATATCAATGTGGTACCCACAGAGATCCATGCAGCTTGTGGAGGTAGAATACTAGCATCCATCATAAAGAGAGGGAGTCATTTCGGCAGCACACACAGATGATACAGCCTACAAGCTCCTAAATTTGTCAGTTGCCACATTAAAATAAGATAACAGTCAGTGTGGCCACTATAGAAACATTGAAACATGCCCTCGGAGTGACAAGATTTCCTGAAAGAAATTCACTCGTGTTAACACATGTTTAACCAATGCATGGAACGGGCCGTAACGTTGCCTTACTCTCTTCAACAGATGTCCCCAGTGATGGAAAAGGTGGGAAACTTTCATGAGTAGAAGGAATTTTCCTTTTGAATGAACACAGAATTCTGTCTCCTCTCTGATCAAAGATCTTAATTACTTAGTTCATTAGCTGCGATTCAGGGGCAGATTCCCTGCTCACAGGCTCTTGCTCCAATTTTAAAGCCCCCCATCCTGCACTTGTGACATTGATATACATCAGCTTTTGCTGAAGGTGGGCTCTTTTTTCCCCATAAAGCTCTGGCTTACTAACCCCTTTGCCTTTTCCTGCACTCCTCTCTTTGCCAACTTATATTACATTGACACATTCCACAGACTTGTGTTTATGGTTTTCCAATGAAGGGGAGACGGCCGCTGCAGCTCCCTGCACGCTCCACTCACCGTGTGATAAATATGGCTGCCTCAGCTCAGAGGATCGATGCAACATTCAGCTAATCACAGAAGGAAGAAGAAAAGGTACTGTCATGTGCGTGTGCATGTGTGTGCGTATGCGTGTGTGTCTGTGTGCGTGTGTGCATGCATGTGTGTGCGTGCGTGTGTCTGTGTGCCGAGAACGACGAACCGGATGGAGTGCATCATAGCACAGAAACTGCACTGCCGAAAGTTACCAATGATCTCCTCTTACGGTGCGTTCACACCGGAATCGTTCGCGCGACGTGATTACATACAAAGGCAATGCAATGACGCGAATAGACGCGGATACGAGCCGGCGGCGCAATGAGGCGAATGCCGCCGCGCGAGTGAAAAGATGCGAATCCGCGCGAGTTAAAAAAATCCAACTTTGGCGAAATATTCGCGTCAGACAGCCTATCAGCGTTGAGATTCTGGACGACAGTGACATGGAGACAGATGGACAGGCGCTCCGCAGCTGAAATGGAGTCGTGTCTGGGTCAGTGACATCACCGCCTTCTCCAGGATTTGCGTCTGGATGACGGCCGCTTCCAGCGGTATTTCAGGCTCACCAGGACCCAGTTTGATGACCTGCTCGGGAGGATCGGATCACAGCTGATGTCGGCTGTCGGGGCACAGAGGACATGCTCCTCCGGGATCCAGATGCAAAATCTCACGAATTCGGGGTCACCATTATGTTGTGGAGAAAAGGAGTCGAATACGCGTCAGTCAGCCGTCCATTGGGGATTTATTGAACAAACCGTCACAGCAAATATGCATACAGAATGTTCACAAAATGTCCACCGAGTTCATTTTGCGACACCCTTTTATACTGTCTTGGGTCATAACAAGCGTACGTGGCCCTCTCTGGAGGCGCCTAGCTTTCGCCGTAATCATAAACAAGCTCATTCTAACTATAAACATTATTCATATGAACCAGTCAACAAGGCACACGATGTAATTAGGATGTCATGACATTCTTCTCCCACACTCTCACTGATCACCAGAAATGAGAGCTTTTATCAGCAGGTATTAATCAGGTGAGAAAGTCTGTGCAGCGTCTTGCTTTGGTGGAGCAGGTCCCATCCCATTGTGCAGGGTAACAGCATGGCCTTCATCCTACTGCCCTGGCAGGGTAACAGGACTGCATGGCCTTCATCCTACTGCCCTGGGAGGGTAACAGGACTGCATGGCCTTCATCCTACTGCCCTGCATCACTAGCTTTTATGAGAACAGGCCAGAGGGAGGTTTAACAAGACGTTTCACTCCTCAAAGAACCGACATTACATCCATAAACAGTGTTTCCCACAGATGTGAAGCCAATGTGTGGTGGTGGTGGTGGTGGTGGTGGTGGTGGGGGGTGTAAAAAATTAAAATTCTCCAAAATAATTCCTTCGTTAATAATTGGTCACACAAAACTTTACTGTATTAACCCATAAGAACCCAGACCCATTTCTACTTGAATGAAAATTAAGGGGGTTATAACACAGACTAAATAGACCACATAGAACCCATTTCAGAATTTTTTTCCAGAATACCACCCCCCACTGTCAGAGATCTGTAATGTGACATAGGCTATATGTCACATTGGGAGTTAAGAACCTGGATAATTTCTCCATCAAGGAAAATTATGGGGGACGTAAGGATGTGTGACACCTGTGTCACGGTGGGTGACACAGGTGCGGCTTATCTGCAGATTTTCACATCTTCATTGTAAACAAATGAATAACATAGCTAATTACACTGGTGGGACTGTTCAGCTGTTTCAGACTGATACCTCCGGTTCAGGCTGCTCCTCATCCTCAACACGCACGTCTCTCTTTCAATCGCGGAAAATATTTTTCAATACTCATCTGGATTGAAGCAGCAAACATTCAGAGTAAGAGTTTAAAAACACTACTTTATTTGATTCACAGCTGCTAGTGTTTAGACCTCGACAACCCAACTACATTATTTATTTATTTATTTTTACGACAAACTTGCGACTAGTTAACTTTATAAAGAAGGCGTAATCGCGTGTTTGCCATGGGTCGGGACGGGACGGGACAACATTGTATTCAAAATATAAAATATTTTTATAGGACTTTTTAATGTGTGATTTTATAAAGGTGCACGTGATACCAACCTTTCGTTGCGACGCTGAGATAGCAAGCTTCCACGCTTCCAGGGAAGCACGGAGGGGAGGGGCTGTGTGTGTGAGTAGGCTATGCGAGAGAGACGCGAGGGACAGAGAGACGGAGGGAGAGCAGCAAGGAAATGCAGCTTAATGAATACGAGTATTTTTTTAAATAGTGTTAAAAAAAAAAATAATAATGAAACGCAATATGTGGCGGCCGGTGTTTAATCTGTGGCGCACTGCCACGAATTAGTCTATGTGTGATAAAACCATCAGGCCCACAAACCTGTGTCTCACTGTCGTGTGTCGCACTGCCCTGTGTCTCGCTGTCCCGTGTCTCACTGCCCTGTGTCTCACCGCCCTGTGTCTCGCTGTCCCGTGTCTCGCTGTCCCGTGTCTCACTGCCCCGTGTCTCGCTGCCCCGTGTCTCACTGCCCTGTGTCTCGCTGTCCCGTGTCTCGCTGTCCTGTGTCTCACACTGCCCTGTGTCTCACCCTGCCCTGTGTCTCGCACTGCCCTGTGTCTCGCTGCCCCGTGTCTCGCTGTCCCGTGTCTCGCTGTCCTGTGTCTCACACTGCCCTGTGTCTCACTGCCCTGTGTCTCGCTGTCCCGTGTCTCACTGCCCTGTGTCTCGCTGTCCTGTGTCTCACACTGCCCTGTGTCTCACTGCCCTGTGTCTCACACTGCCCTGTGTCTCACTGCCCTGTGTCTCGCTGTCCTGTGTCTCACTGCCCTGTGTCTCACTGCCCTGTGTCTCGCTGTCCCGTGTCTCACTGCCCTGCGTCTCGCTGTCCTGTGTCTCACACTGCCCTGTGTCTCACCGCCATGTGTCTCGCTGTCCTGTGTCTCACTGCCAACTAACTGTCTTGTGTTGTGGGTGCAACAGCAAGAACCATTTCAGATGCACTTTGTCCTGCTTGTCCTGCTTGTCCTGCAGCCAGATGAAAGCAGCCTGAATCCAACATGAAAACACGGATCTGAAACTCTACTAACCCCTCTGCCTGCCGCTGTGAATCATTTTCCAGAGCCTGTGCCACAGCTGGAGCGACTCCACCGACCAGGGGCGTCTGTGGTTGAACCGAGCTCGTCTGCAGGTCCGGAGAGGCCAGCAGCGAGCGGGCTCCAGCACGCCTCACATGGAGCACCCTCGCACGGGGAACGACTGAGTAATGGCAGGGTAACTTGATCCAGGGCAGGGCACAGTGAGAGCTGCACTGACGCCTTAATCATAGCTGTGGAAGACACACAGATGTGTGTGTGGAGCAAAGATACGCCGGGAGCCCAGAGGCTGGGGAGGCACTACATGTGTGTGTGTGCAGCCTAATGACAGGGGACCAATGTCCACTGCTCTCTGCTGCTCTTTATGCACGAGCAGCGTCCACAAGTGGAGTGGGAGGGGCCTTGGAGGAATGATACGGGTGGGAGGGGCGTCGGAGGAATGATACAGGTGAACTGGGTTTCAAATTCACAAACAGAGTAGATTTCCTGGAGCTGATGGAGACATGAAGGACAACCCTTTGATCAGGAACTCAGCAGGAAATACAGAAGCTCTTTCTTCATTGGATGCATTCATTGGTTTAATTGGTCTTTAGCTTTTTTTCCAGGCCAACAAAAGAATCCTGAAATGAATGAATGAATCCTTGAAACCTGCCCAGTCAAATACTCTGTTTTTGATGTTTTTAGTGAAAATGATCAAATCTTAATGCATGGCAGAACTCATTAAAGGAGAAGTTCACTATTTAAGACCTTGAGTCCCAGTTGCAGCTTGTTTATCAAGAATAAGAAATGAGGAGACCATTTTCACAACAATAGCTCATTTCTATCCATTTTGGCTGTTTTCGCTGGTCCATCCTGCTGCTACAGACAGGGTTCCATTGGGCACTCTGTTCAATGTCCTTAAAACAATACTAATGTTAATTTTAAAGAAAAGGTCAACTCACCGGGTGGTTCGTGGTATTAAAAAAAAAAAATGTCGGCGCATTTTATGGTTTTCCATCCGTGTAATCCGTGTTCTTTGCTGTTCAGGAACTATTTTTCATGCTAAATCACGACGCACGTAAACATCCACTCTATATTTGAGTCTGAGGCTCTAGCCTCCGAGGAGGGTGCTGGAGAGCGGATTGGATGCGCGAGTGGCCGCTGGAAGCTCCAGAACGCACCCTGGCGCAGAGATCTGACAGTGAAAGTTAAAGTGAAAAGTCTTCCAAATGGAATACAATTGGATTACAAAATGCTAAATAAAGCAAGAAATAACTTTTATTTCACAACGCAATTTTTTTTGGGACACACAGGAACATCCACGAACCACCCGGTGAGTTGACCTTTTCTTCAAGATTAACATTAGTATTGTTTTAAGGACATTGAACAGAGTGCCCAATGGAACCCTGTCTGTAGCAGCAGGATGGACCAGCGAAAACAGCCAAAATGGATAGAAATGAGCTATTGTTGTGAAAATGGTCTCCTCATTTCTTATTCTTGATAAACAAGCTGCAACTGGGACTCGAGGTCTTAAATAGTGAACTTCTCCTTTAAGTCAACTTCTGGTGGTCACATGGGGGTGTAAGTGAGTGAGGTTTCCAAAATATAATTAAAATGATATGTCATCTATTCAGGTGGATAGATCCAACCAAATATTTGAATACACACTTTTCAATATTCATTAGCCGCATTCGGACAAGAACGGTCCTCCTCGAATTCCGTTCTGATAACTACCCTTCCCCAGGGGAACTGTTTCAGTCTGCATTCCCACATGAGTCGGGACTGATGCGACACAGCCGTCTGTGACAGCGACGTGTTACTTTAGCGCCACATTCAACAACAAAACAGAACAAAACAAAACCCGGTAAAAGTGAGAAGAGAAGAAAAAACACCACAAAGAAGCTAACATGGAGAGCGGGGAGGCCACCGTGTTCATGGTCTGCATGATGGTGATATTAATCATGGACGATCACATCGGGCGTCTAACATGGAGGCTGGAAGAGCTCACAGAGAGAGTCAGGAGACGAAGGATGGAGCGCAGGCCATACTTCTTGGTTTCATGAAGGAAGGAGAGCAGAGCGCCGCAGACAAAGGAGACCACGTGGAGGTTTAACTTATTAAACACGCCAAGGTTGTGTCCGTGTCGTATCAGGAAACATTTCAGCCTGACAACATGACAAGGGGCGGAGCTACCAACCCCCAAGGGGCGGAGCTACCGACCACCAAGGGAAGTGGTCCCGAGTTCCTGTATGTGCGAATGCGGGAAAAAACGGCCCCGTTCCTGAAAAGGTTCTAGGAACTGCCAAAGGTTCAGTGGGAATGACACATTCAGTTGATATTTCTCCAACTTTCTTCATGGACAATGAGTGCTTATGATAACAATTGAAAAACTGCACTGCTGTGTCTGGCTCTGCACAGATAGATCTCCACCAAGATCCCAAACAACCAACAGTTGGTGGGAACACTGGAGCTATGGAGAGCTGGAAGACCCAGTGTGGAAGTTTGTAGTGTGTTAAAACATGTTGGCAAAGGTCTCATTTTGTTTTTACTCTCCTGTTCTTTCTTTTAAGCTTTGGCTTCCTCTGCAGACCAGTCAAACAACTCTGACAGAGCAGAGAGGATCTGAAAGGGCTGCGCTGGAATCACAAGTCCAACCAGGATCTGGTTGGAGGTGTCAGACTGTGAGGGTAGCATTGTGTCGGAGATCTTTTTAAAGCTGGAAAGGACTTTGACGGGTGAAATATATGCTCTTAAGATCGGGAAAATAAGATGTCCCCTTTAAATGAGTGTGGGAGGAACATTGAGAATCCTCTTTTTAATTCAAGTAAAGGACTGTTCTCTCAATGAACTACTCAGTAAGTTCACCTCTAATAAAAACAACAGTATGGAGCACGTCCCATGTTGGTAATGCCCATTTGCAGCCATCACTGGTTCAAATCCAGTGCTGGTCTTCCTGCCCGTCTCTCCCTCTCTGACCCACCCTTTAAACGCAAAAAAGCCCACTTATGATGTTGCTAACATGTTTTAACCACGCACACGGTGAACAGAAGGCTTTTCTAGGGGTGGAACTTTGCCAGGAAACATGCTAATGCTCACAGGAGCAGCCTAATATAATAATATGCCTTCTCTGCCTGCAGATCGTTTAAAAGTCAGTCATTAGACTTCACATGTCATTTTCATTAACTTTCCTTGGAAAAAAAGAGACAAGCCAGACCAACAATTTAGCAGAGGAAGAAATTTTAACCCAACTATTACTGAACCACATCCCGCCTTTCCATCCACAATATGTTCCCCATTTATTATTCAAGCTAGAGATGCACTTTCCTTGTTCTTCAGTCCACTATCCTTGACTTCTTTAGGCAGCACTTCACAGATGTGGTACGAATCAGATGCTTAGAATTCAGCTGGAGCTCAGAAAACAGAACAGCTTTCTCATTCTGCAGAAGTTTCTTCCCAAAAAGGAGGCTTGTGCCTCTTAATGCACCACTCATTCATATTAGGGTTCTTCACAGGAGAACTGCATGTTGAGTGAGTCCTGCAGAGCTAAACAAGAAGCAACACCGAGACTCAGAGCAACATTTAACCCAGCAAAACGATCCTCACCAGCAGCTGGAGGCTGCTTCATGCAGAGTGACTGGCTGAGCGTATCATCCCTCCTGTCAAACTTCAACAAGGCTCTCAGCATCTCTTGTTCCTCTTAGACTCTGACTGCTCTAAAGCTTTGGCTCCTGAGTCTGTGTGTGTGTGTGTGTGTGTGTGTGTGTGTGTTATGGTAACAACGTGATCTTGGTTATGACTGAACAGAAATGTTAGACAAGCATCTCAGTTTCCTATGCCTGCTCCCAGCCTCCACTTCTAGCCACAACAGCAGAGCGCCTCAGCTCTGGACACGCCGATGTGTGGATTCTGGCTCACACGTCAGCCACAGAGCTCAGCTTACAGTCCCTGTATGCAATGGACCTTTGAGGAGCAGATATTTCCCACAGAGAGCTGTGTGATAAAGGTGCTCTGCTCTGATTCTCTGTGTTCCTCACACCGACCCGTCTATAAGCTTGAGAGCTGCTCCGAGTCAGCAAATAAATCTTTGAAAGAGAAATGTGTAGGCTAACCAATTTTCCAAGTGGCAGAGAGCGGCTCTGAAATGAATAATGAAAGTAATGTGAGGTCATTTTCCACATGATGCTTACAGGGTCAATTCATCCAAATGAAAGGAAAAAAGGATTGCGCCAGTTATCTTGTTGGGATACTGACTGTCCATCCAACACTCACCAAGAAGGAGCCAAGGCAAGCTAAGCTCTCACTCTGATTGGACAGAGATCACATGACCCACAGCAGCCGGCCATGTGCACTGTCTCCAGAGGTCCTGTGTTTCAGAAGAAGAGGTGATGTCAATCTGCTTCTGACATCAGTTCAAAATGAGCGCATCATTTTTGAGAACAATAAAAAGCTAATATGGATTATTTTCTTTTAACTCCATCTAAAAACTCTTCTCTATCCCAACAGTTTGGACGGCATCCCACTCATTCTGCCCACTCCATTTTCCATACCGCTTAATCCAACTCAGGTCCGCCCATGCCAGCTGTCATTGGGTGAGAGGCAGGGTCCACCTGGACAGGTCACCAGTCCATCCCAGGGCCACACAGAGACACACAACCAGTTTGGAGTCACCAGTGAAGCTCACATCCATGTCTTTGGACAGTGGGAGGAAGCCGGAGTACCCGCAGAGAACCCACTCTTACGGGGAGAACGTGCAGACTCCACACAGCAAGAATCAGCTGGGGACTGGACCTGGAAGCCTCTTGGTGTGAGGCGACGGTGCTAACCAGCACACCACCATGCAGCCCTGACAACTCCAAGGAGGCCTTTTTAAATTAAGACCAAGTGCAGGAGTTTAAGTATGTTGTTCCTTAGGGAGGTAAGAAGAAGAGGGAGTCCAGCACCCTCCACAGTATTGGAGATTCTGTACCGCTCCAACGTGGTGACGAGAAACCTGAAAGGTGGAGCTCGTCATTTATTTGTTGATTGACGTTCAAACTCTCAGCTATGGTCATGAGCTGTGGGGAATCAGAAGAATTCTAAATATACAAGCCAGCGAACCCAGTACCCAGCCACCATGCATTCCTTTCACTTTCAGAGTGTCAACTCCCTTCATGCTGCTAAACTCCTCAGAGGTCAACACATCCATGCTGCTAAAAGGCCTGTTTATGGTCGGAAACCAGGTCGTCTGCGTGTGTCGCAGTTAACGCGTGTCCTCCTCGTGTTAAAGGAAGCTTCAGCTCTCAGCGTGTCCTCCTCGTGTTAAAGGAAGCTTCAGCTCTCAGCGTGTCCTCCTCGTGTTAAAGGAAGCTTCAGCTCTCAGCGTGTCCTCCTCGTGTTAAAGGAAGCTTCAGCTCTCAGCGTGTCCTCCTCGTGTTAAAGGAAGCTTCAGCTCTCAGCGTGTCCTCCTCGTGTTAAAGGAAGCTTCAGCTCTCAGCGTGTCCTCCTCGTGTTAAAGGAAGCTTCTGCTCTCAGCGTGTCCTCCTCGTGTTAAAGGAAGCTTCTGCTCTCAGCGTGTCCTCCTCGTGTTAAAGGAAGCTTCAGCTCTCAGCGTGTCCTCCTCGTGTTAAAGGAAGCTTCAGCTCTCAGCGTGTCCTCCTCGTGTTAAAGGAAGCTTCAGCTCTCAGCGTGTCCTCCTCGTGTTAAAGGAAGCTTCAGCTCTCAGCGTCAGCGTGTCCTCCTCGTGTTAAAGGAAGCTTCAGCTCTCAGCGTCAGCGTGTCCTCCTCGTGTTAAAGGAAGCTTCAGCTCTCAGCGTGTCCTCCTCGTGTTAAAGGAAGCTTCAGCTCTCAGCGTGTCCTCCTCGTGTTAAAGGAAGCTTCAGCTCTCAGCGTGTCCTCCTCGTGTTAAAGGAAGCTTCAGCTCTCAGCGTGTCCTCCTCGTGTTAAAGGAAGCTTCAGCTCTCAGCGTGTCCTCCTCGTGTTAAAGGAAGCTTCTGCTCTCAGCGTGTCCTCCTCGTGTTAAAGGAAGCTTCTGCTCTCAGCGTGTCCTCCTCGTGTTAAAGGAAGCTTCAGCTCTCAGCGTGTCCTCCTCGTGTTAAAGGAAGCTTCAGCTCTCAGCGTGTCCTCCTCGTGTTAAAGGAAGCTTCAGCTCTCAGCGTGTCCTCCTCGTGTTAAAGGAAGCTTCTGCTCTCAGCGTGTCCTCCTCGTGTTAAAGGAAGCTTCAGCTCTCAGCGTCAGCGTGTCCTCCTCGTGTTAAAGGAAGCTTCAGCTCTCAGCGTGTCCTCCTCGTGTTAAAGGAAGCTTCAGCTCTCAGCGTGTCCTCCTCGTGTTAAAGGAAGCTTCAGCTCTCAGCGTGTCCTCCTCGTGTTAAAGGAAGCTTCAGCTCTCAGCGTGTCCTCCTCGTGTTAAAGGAAGCTTCAGCTCTCAGCTCTCAGCGTGTCCTCCTCGTGTTAAAGGAAGCTTCAGCTCTCAGCGTCAGCGTGTCCTCCTCGTGTTAAAGGAAGCTTCAGCTCTCAGCGTGTCCTCCTCGTGTTAAAGGAAGCTTCAGCTCTCAGCGTGTCCTCCTCGTGTTAAAGGAAGCTTCAGCTCTCAGTGTCAGCGTGTCCTCCTCGTGTTAAAGCAGCAATAAGCAGCTGCTGCAGGCAAACATGACGGTGCTACAGCTGACTGGACCTTTCACTTTATTCCTACAACACTGCACTCAATCTTTGTGCTGTTTGCAGTATATCTGGGCATAGATCTTCAACATGCTGCTCGTGAAATGCAGGCCAATAATATCTGAGAACCATACTTTAACACACACACACACAGCGGCATATGCACCAGCATTACAACCTGTAGGACTGGAACACACAGCCCATTCAGAACACTGAGGACCACCCTGTGTGTCCACCTGGTGCAATGGCCCAACAGAAGCTGAAACATCAGACACATGGACTCTTATATGCATACATGTAGAAACAGCATCATTTTCTGTCAGGTTAGTGCCCAGCTGAGCCCACCTGCTTGATATACCACAGCTGCACAGACACATTGATGCACTGGACATCTGTTAGTGAGCCTGCACATCTACAACACCCAATCAGCTTCATTACCTTCCTGCAGTGAGGTTCAATCTCCACACATCTGTTCAGGTAAACATCCCGAACTGAATGAAGGAATCAGCTAAACGTCTTCAACGTGCGCAGCTCTGGTTTGTGTCCGTGAACAGGCGTTTCTGCCTGCTCTGGTGACACAGCTGCAGGGTTAGCTGCATTAGCTGCAGGGTTAGCTGCATTAGCTGCAGGGTTAGCTGCAAGTTAGCTGTAGGGCTAGCTGTTAGCTGCAGGGTTAGCTGCAGGGTTAGCTGCAGGCCAGATCTGCATTAGCCGTTTCACAGTTCCACCCACCGTGTACTGTATATAGCTGTCAACCCCAAAATACATTATTTAAGAACACTGTTCGGAATTTAAAAACGTGGTACGTGTTTAAAAATCCGGACCGAAGTCACGGATTCTTCCTTAAGCTCGTAAAGACCATCGTCAAAACAGTGCAAACAAGCCGCGTTTGGTCTCCTTTTCTCCATCCAAAAGCAGCGGGGAAGGTCGAAATGCTGAATCAACTTGAAACTTATCTCACCTGGATCCCCAGTGATCAGGAGGGAGCGTCTTCAAACTAAATAGCGTCTCATAGTTCCTAAAAATGAGGAGAAATCATCTACCCTCATAGCTGTTTCTCTCCAGCCATTTTGAGCCAAACCGTTGACTGGAACCGGCGGGTGTTAAACAAAGCAGAGTTTTTACGTTATTACATCTGTCGCTGTTTCACACCCAGTTAATATTTAATACATTGAACACACATTTAAGTTTTAATTTCACAAAAAAAAAAAGTTTAAGTTTTGCGTGAGTGAAGAACGAAATGACGCAGTCGCTACTTTTTCGTCACACCCTCGTTGAGATATAAATGGTACGGTCCGTGAGATTCCAGTGTTGTGAAGAAACCTGTAGCAGCAGCACAGCGCGGAGCTGACAGCGCGGCAGGATACCTCCAGGGCTGCTGTGACACTGCCAGGAAACAGTGCCAGGAGGAGAGCAGAATACTGTTACCGGAGAAAAGCCAGGTTTTCACATCAGGGTGCTCTGCTGGGCCTTAAAACTGGAAGAAGCTTTCCAGTTTCACAGTTACCCTGAGGTTCAGTTGGAAGGTGATGTTAGTCTGATAGGTCATTCAAAAAGCTTTATTTACCCCGAGGGAAATTGCTGTGCAACAGTTAAGGTACAAGAGGGAAAGTACTAAAGTAAAATAAAATAAAATAAAGCTAACATAAAATAACTGAATACAAAATGTACAAATTAGCAGCCCCAATAAAAACAACAACAATATACAAAGTGATCCTGAGAAAGTGACATTTGGCCTCAAGACGCAGTGTTTCCACCTACCCTCTCTGGATCTGAGGGGGGTCTGATGGCCACAGGCAGAGAGGACTTCCTCTGGCGTGACTCTGCTGCTGAAGGTGCTTCTGTGGAAGGTTAGCACCTGGTGGAGAGGGTGAGTGTTGTTGTCCAGGATACTATGCAGTTTACACGGCTCCTCCTCTCAGACACCTCCAACAAAGAGTCCAGCTGGACACCCAGCACGTAGCCAGCCTTCCTGATGATCTTGTTGGCGTCCGCTGCCCTCAGCCCCGCTGCCCTCGCCCCGCTGCCCCAGCCCCGCTGCCCTCAGCCCGCTGCCCTCGCCCCGCTGCCCTCAGCCCGCTGCCCCGGCCCCCCTGCCCCGGCCCCGCTGCCCTCGCCCCGCTGCCCTCAGCCCGCTGCCCCGGCCCCGCTGCCCTCGCCCGCTGCCCCATCCCGCTGCCCCGGCCCCGCTGCCCCGGCCCCGCTGCCCTCGGCCCCGCTGCCCCAGCCCGCTGCCCCCGCCCCGCTGCCCCAGCCCCGCTGCCCTCAGCCCCGCTGCCCTCGCCCCGCTGCCCCAGCCCGCTGCCCCAGCCCCGCTGCCCCCGCCCCGCTGCCCTCGGCCCCGCTGCCCTCGGCCCCGCTGCCCTCGCCCCGCTGCCCCAGCCCGCTGCCCCGGCCCCACTGCCCCGGCCCCAATGCCCCGGCCCCGCTGCCCTCGGCCCCGCTGCCCTCGGCCCCGCTGCCCCCGGCCCCGCTGCCCCGGCCCCGCTGCCCTCGGCCCCGCTGCCCCAGCCCGCTGCCCCAGCCCCGCTGCCCCCGCCCCGCTGCCCTCAGCCCCGCTGCCCTCAGCCCGCTGCCCCGGCCCCGCTGCCCTCGCCCCGCTGCCCCAGCCCCGCTGCCCCCGCCCCGCTGCCCTCGGCCCCGCTGCCCTCGGCCCCGCTGCCCTCGCCCCGCTGCCCCAGCCCGCTGCCCCGGCCCCACTGCCCCGGCCCCAATGCCCCGGCCCCGCTGCCCTCGGCCCCGCTGCCCCCGGCCCCGCTGCCCCCGCCCCGCTGCCCTCGGCCCCGCTGCCCCGGCCCGCTGCCCCAGCCCGCTGCCCCGGCCCCGCTGCCCCGGCCCGCTGCCCCGGCCCCGCTGCCCTCGGCCCCGCTGCCCTCGGCCCCGCTGCCCCCGGCCCCGCTGCCCCCGCCCCGCTGCCCTCGGCCCCGCTGCCCCAGCCCGCTGCCCCGGCCCCGCTGCCCCGGCCCCGCTGCCCTCGGCCCCGCTGCCCCAGCCCGCTGCCCCAGCCCCGCTGCCCCCGCCCCGCTGCCCTCAGCCCCGCTGCCCTCAGCCCGCTGCCCCGGCCCCGCTGCCCTCAGCCCGCTGCCCCGGCCCCGCTGCCCTCGCCCCGCTGCCCCAGCCCCGCTGCCCCCGCCCCGCTGCCCTCGGCCCCGCTGCCCTCGCCCCGCTGCCCCAGCCCGCTGCCCCGGCCCCACTGCCCCGGCCCCGCTGCCCCGGCCCGCTGCCCCGGCCCCGCTGCCCTCGGCCCCGCTGCCCTCGCCCCGCTGCCCCAGCGCCGCTGCCCCCGCCCCGCTGCCCCGGCCCCGCTGCCCTCGGCCCCGCTGCCCTCGGCCACGCTGCCCTCGGCCACGCTGCCCCAGCACACCAAACCAAAGAAGATGGCACTGGCTACCACCGACTGGTAGAACATCATGAAAAATTGTGTTGTGGGAATTGTTGAATTCATTAGTGCCCCACCAAAGCCCCACACCCACTGAGAGCCCACTGAGGTGTGTTACTGTCCCCAGATCAGGATGTGGTCAAAGTGGACTTGTACATTTTTACTTGAGGTTCATTTCCAGGGATAACCGAGTTAATAAACACCCATATAGAAATGGTAGTTGATGTATCTTTCTAATGCACAAAATAATGCTGCATAGTGAGCAGAAATGCTCCTCATCTACCAGATATAGCTGGATTAGTTGCAGTCAGCTCTCCCGCAGCGACCGTACATGCAGCCAACACTTCACACTAACGCTGGGTCCTGGTGTAGTTTCATCACTTACTCTATTCTTACTACAGTAACAGGAAAGTTGGTTCAGAGTCCTGATGATAATCCTTGTTGTTGGTGCTTGTTTATGTCTCGGGCTGCTGTAAGAATCCTGACCAGGTCCATAGCATTGCTGCATTACATTACAGCATGAATCAGTTGTGACACAAATGCATAGCCATTAACATTTAGACGTTCATGTGAATTGACACACGATTGAAAAAGTGTTTCCCGCTGCATTCTTGGTGCATTGAAGCATGCTGCTGTTAGTTTTGCAGTTTGAGTCACCTGAGGCTGCACATGTCCTGCTTTGTTAAGCAGTGTCTCAGGCCGCGGCGTACACACTGTGGCAGGTGTGTGTGGCTGACCCTCCTTAGGGTTTCTGCTGTCTCTGTTAGCCTCTCACACACACGGCAGCACAGATGGGGAAACGAGTACAGGTGTTGTCACTGGAGCTTTTCCGAAAGCTTCTGCTTCATGCTGATAGGGCTCCAAGACTAATATCAATGTTTCTCATCTCCCAAAACAGGAAATGAAATAGAGTTGTCTGTTTCTGCAACCCTCAATGTAACACTGAGCTCCCACTCGTTAGCATCTGTGTCTCCTGACTGTAAGTCTTGATTAGATTCTCACTCTGAAACATATGATTAAACATGAACTCTGTATATGAGCCCAGAACTCTTTTAACAGCACATGCTGGTTTTTATTACAGAGAGAAGTCGTGGCATCCCTGCTTTGTGATCAATATTAGGATCTTTAGCTCAGGGCTAAATAGAATTAAGAATTGCTTTCGGATAATGACAGTATCGACCAGTACTCAGTAGAGCGTTTCAAGCTGTGGCAGGTTAATTCCCTTCTATGAAGGTGCACAGGGAGCCAGCCTGAGTCAGGTTTGATGGTCAACGTAATTCTCTCCAGCAGGGTGCTGCTGCTTTAGCTCTATGCACAGCAACTCCTTTACTTCTCTTACAACACATCTGAAGCCACCACAGGAGGATTTAGCATTTTTAGCCTCTGTGCCATCAAAGAGTGAGGGTATTTTAGCTAAAGCTGCACAAAAATAGACCACAACTACTACAACACGGTGGAATAATTCATCCTCTCTGTTGGCATGTGCCTTCCCAGAAGTCCTGAGGAAGCTCATGGATGACATGTCATGAGTTACAGCCCCATCATCCAAAAAGCACCAAGCCCCATACTGCAGTATAACACAAAACACAATCACAGCTCATGAAAAATGATCAAATGAAATAAAAAAGGCCAAGGCAAAATAAAATAAATTTTAAAAGAAAGAGATCTTTGTCCAAATGAAAGCAAATATGTCTCCCAAAGACAGAAAGAATTCTGGTAACTACAAAATGAGATCTAAAAGTTCTCCCCCTTCTTCTCAAGCTGTTCTATTTTTTAAGCAAAGTACTCTGAGAACATTCCTTTCTGGATATTCCCTCTGTGAATTAAAGTAATTTACCTTGCTCATTATGGGAGACATTGAGGTGTTTTGATGTTTGGAGATGAAATATTAATTTTTTTACTTGGCTTAATTATTTATGTGTCCACTGTCAAGTTGAAAAGTGCAGCTACAGTGAGGGATGTATCAAACGTACCTTTTTGCTATTGGCGCAGAATACATCTTCCTCTTATTATAAAGAGTGCCTGGTGTACACACATATGCAACCTTATGGAAATACTAAATGTGGAGTCTACACACCCCAGGGGACACACTGAATAACCATGACTCATGATGTGAACTCTGGCTGATTGTCGTTTTGACTCATGCATTGTGTCATGCACTCTTTTTGTCTTTATATCTAATACTTCTTTTAATTCAAACAAAAGTGTGTCACGGCCATGCTTGGCTGTGCTGTTGTGCTGTAGTTTCTGGACCTCAGGTGGGGCTGAGCAGGTATCCAGGCAGTCCGGGGCTGGATTGCTCCTGCCCTCACACCTGTTCCTCGTCTGTCCGAGCTGCAGGGCTAACCAGCCTTCACCACATTGTCTCGCTTCACCAGTGGTACTTAGGCCAATTTCTGCATGTAACCTAAGTGGTCTTTCTAACGCTTACTTTGTGTTCCTCAGTAACCGGTCCCATTGTGGTTTTCCTCGCTCTGGATTCCCATGCGAAGGATTAGCGTTCACTGTGGAGTTCAGGAAACCTTCCTGAACATTCCACCGTGGAAGAGACAGTCCATACGAGTTTCCAGTGAAAAGATCCGTCCGTGAGCCAATCTCTCCCGACAGCAGCTCCCCATCTGAGAGACTGCAACACTGAGTTCTTAAGCTCAAGCAATCATCAGCCCTTAGTGGCCTCAGCTGTGATCGGATGCCTTGTGGAGAGGGGTGCAGTTCTTGACTCCCCCACTAGATGGGGCCATGGCGAGTTGTGGTTGGAGCCACCTCGCTGGGATATAGCACCCATCCACGATGCAGCCTCTCCTGACATCACACATCCTCCCCCTCTGGACCGATGTCCTCATCGGGCTGAAGGAGGTGAAGAGGGCATCTCGCCGAGACAGGGCATCCGCGTTGCCGTGACGTTTGCCTGTCCTGTGAACAACTGAAAAATTAAAAGCTTGCAAACTCAAGAACCATCTTGTGACCCTACCATTGGTTTCTTTGTTCCTAGCCATCCACTGCAGGGGTGCATGGTCAGACACTACTGTGAAGCGCCGGCCCAGGAGGTAGTAGCGCAGGGATTCTAGGGCCCAGGTGATGGCGAGGCATTCCTTCTCCACTGTGGAGTAGTTCTTCTCTCTTGGAAGTAGTGTCCTGCTCAAGTAGAGAATAGGATGCTCCGCACCTTCATGCACTTGGGCGAGCACAGCCCCCAGACCCACCTCCGAAGCATCGGTCTGAACGATGAACTCTTTCTCAATGTCCGGTGCCATCAAGACTGGGCTGGAGCACAGGGCCCATTTCAGGTTCTCGAAGGCCGCCTCTGCTGCCGGATTCCACTTCACCATCCGTGAGTGGCGTTTGGTCGTCAGCTCTGTCAGGGGTGCTGCAATGGTCGCAAAGTTTGCAATGAAACGTCTATAGTATCCCGCTAGACCCAAAAAGGATCTCACCTGCTTTTTGGTGATTGGCTGTGGCCAGTCCTGTATGGCCAGAATTTTGGCTTCCTGCGGCTTGACCAGTCCCCGTCCGACTGTGTATCCCAGGTAGTTTGTCTCGCTGAACGCCAGCCTGCACTTCTTCGGGTTTGCTGTGAGACCTGCCTCCCTTAGGGAATCGATTACAGCTTGTACCCGTGGTAAGTGATTGTCCCAATCTGGACTTTGAATGACCACATCATCTATAAATGCAGCTGCGTACCTTTTATGGGGAGCCAGGATTTGATTCATCAAACGCTGGAAGGTGGCAGGTGCACCGTGGAGTCCAAACGGGAGCCGTGTGTACTGGTAGAGGCCCTCCGATGTGGCAAAGGCTGTCTTCTTCCTGGACCTTTTGTGAGATCGAGAGTGGTCAGGAAGCGAGCATGTCCTAAGGAGTCCACCAGATCATCCACACGAGGCATTGGGTATGCATCAAACTCTGATATCTCATTCAACTTCCTGTAGTCATTACAAAATCGCGCTGAACCATCTGGTTTTGGGACCAGTACAATGGGACTAGCCCAGGCACTTTTCGACTCTTCTATCACTCCAAGCTGTAACATCTTCCTTACCTCCTCCTGGATAGCCTTTTTACGAGCTTCTGGGACCCGATAAGGACGCTGATTTACCGTTTGGCCCGGGATGGTGCAGATCTCGTGCTGGACCAACTCAGTGTGTCCGGGAAGGGAGGAGAAGACCTCTCGGTTCCGGTCAACCAGCTCCAGGACCATCTGCCGTTGATGGGGGGATAGCGCTGGTCCCACCTGGACCTCATCTCTTGCAGGTTCCTTGGACTCTGTGGGAGGTAAACAAGAGAGTAGCGCCTCCCTGGCGTGCCATTTCTTTAGGAGGTTAACATGATAGATCTGTACAGTTTTTCTTTTATCTGGTTGCCGCACCTTGTAGTTTACCTCCCCCACCCGCTCTATCACTTCATACGGACCCTGCCAGGTTGCCAGGAATTTGCATTCAACAGTGGGCACCAGTACAAGTACTCTGTCCCCTGGCTTGAACTCCCTGGTCTGGGCCGGTCGATTGTATGTGGCCTGTTGCTGCCGCTGAGCGGTCTCCATGTGCTCCCGAATTATGGGGTAGATGGCCTTCATTCTGTCTCTCATGGCCCCCACATGTTCGATCAGGGTGCGTTGTTTGCACGGCTGCTCCTCCCACGCTTCCTTGGCGATGTCCAGCAGCCCCCTCGGTCTGTAAGACAACAAGAGCTCAAATGGTGAAAAGCCTGTCGAAGATTGAGGAACCTCCTTTCCCGCAAACAGCAGATATGGCAGCAGTTGGTCCCAGTTGCGCCCATCCTCTTCTATGGCCTTCCGTAGCATTGATTTCAAGGTCTTGTTGAAACGTTCTACCAGCCCGTCTGTCTGTCTGTGGATAGTAGATAGACATTCTCAACTGTTTGATCCTCAGCAGTGTGCAGAGGTCTTTCATTACTCTTGACATGAACGGACTTCCTTGGTCCGTCAGTATCTCCTTCGGAATGCCCAGAGTGGCGGAGAGGAGGAACAGCTCCTTGGCAATCTGTTTTGATGTAGCCTTCCTCAACGGGATAGCCTCAGGGTACCGGGTTGCATAATCCACAATGACCAGGATGTACTGGTGTCCCCTGGAGCTTTTGGGTAAAGGGCCAACTATGTCCAGTCCTATCCTCTCAAAAGGAGTCTCGATGATGGGCAAGGGGATGAGTGGGTTCCTGTATGTGGGCTTAGGCGCCACCTGCTGGCACTCTGGGCAACTTCTACAGTAGTTTTCTACCTCCTTGTGCACTCCTGGCCAATAGAAGCGCTGTAATATCCTTTCCTTTGTCTTTTCTACTCCTAGGTGGGCCCCTAGGGGGTGGGTGTGTGCTAGGTTCAGCACAGTGGCTCAATGGGGCTGTGGTACAAGAAGCTGTTCCTGTACTGTATCATTCTTTTTTACTATCTGATACACTAAGCCTCGGCTTATGGCAAAATGGGGGTAAGTAGGGCCTGCTCTACCCCCTAGCACCACTCCCTCTAACACCTGCACATTTTTTAAGGCATTTGCAAGGGTGGGGTCCTGTAATTGTGCAGCGCCATACTCGCCTGTAAGAGGGGGCAGCTCACTAGTGGCTGGGATATCCTCCTCACTGGAGCTTGGAGCTTGTCTGGGACTGACATTCTCCTCTGCGCTGTCGGGGCCGGTCTCTGAGTCATTCAGGGTGCCTGCCACTCCTGCGAGAACCGAGGCAGGGATGGGTGGCTCCGCGGGTTGCACCGAATGAGTTTTACCCCTCAATTTCCTGGGTGCTCGGGTCCGTTTCTCCTGCGTCTCTTTCCACAGCGACTGGAAGGCAGGGCAGTCCCTTCCAATCAGGACCGCAACAGGAAGTGAATCAACCACTCCCGCCACTGTGTGAATGGTTCCCCGAGTAATGGTCAGGGTGAGCTCTGTGGTGGGGTAGTTTTTGGTGTCGCCGTGCACACAGGAGACGGGAAGGGTTTCACCAGTAGTAAAGCCTGATAGAGACACCAGGTCCTTTCGCACCAGAGTGATCTGGCTGCCCGAATCCAGCAACGCTTCCACGTCCTGATTATTCACCGTCACCGGGCAGATGGGCTTCAGATCTGGGGTACCGTGTGTGACCCCCACCAGTGCCGCATACAGGTGGGTTGTTGTTGAGCTGGAGAACCCTGCAGTGGGCATGGGCTCATCACTTAGTTTCCCACACTGCCAGGAAATGTGTCCCCTTTCTCCGCACCGGTAACACTGTCTTATACTGCTCTCTTGGGATGCTCTTCCCAGGCCAGTCTGACTTCTGGTCCCAGCTGGAGCATAGCTACTCCCTGCAATGGCTGGGTTGGGGGCCTTTGGGTTCTTTGGGGGTCCTCCCACACTTACTAGTGGAGTTATACTCCTGGTATCCTTCTTGTCGACACGGAGCATCTCCGCTGTGGCCTGGTATTTCTCCACCACTTCCACAATGAGGTCAGCTGTGGTCAAAGCCTGCTGACTGATGAACCGCTTGGCGTTTTGCGGCAGAGCCCGTAGGTAATGGTCCACCACAACTGCCTCCACTACTGCTGCAGCCGTATTTTTCTCTGGTTCCAGCCACTTCCTGGCGATTCGGGCAAGTTCATGCATTTGGGCCCGGGGAGCTTTGTGTTGCTGGAATGTCCAGCTGTGGAAGCACTGGGCCATGCCGAATTTTGTGATTCCATGTCTGCTAAGGATCTCCTTCTTTAGGACATTGTAGTCCGTTACTTTGTCGGGGGTAGGTCCTGGACAGCATTTAACGCTTCCCCCGTCAGGAAGGGAGCCAACAGTCCGACCCATTGTGTCTTGGGCCATGCCTCTCTAGTGGCTGTGGCTTCAAAGGCATGCAGATATGCCTCAATGTCATCCGTGGCCCCGACCGTCGATAAAAAGTCACTAGTCCTTATTGGTCGAACATTGCGGACGGCTATGTGCTTCTGCAACTGCAGTTCTTCGGCCTTCAGCTGGTTGGCCCTCTTTTGCTCTTCCAAAAGAGCGGCGCTGGTTTGCAATTGGGCTTGCTGACCTTCTACAAGGGCTTTAAGTATTTCCTCCATTTTGCCTACGGGAGCTACTGTCAATTTTGAGAAAAGGGTAATTAAATTATCTGTGTCCTCGTCGTACATGCACTTTCAGGTTGAAGCGCCCGCATTCTCCACCATATGTGATATCACGAGAGGCACATCAACAGCAGGGCAGTTCAAATAGTGCGAGGACACCAGTTTTGAAATTGTTTCCAAGTTTTAATTGCACACTTGGGAAAGTTTAACAAAGGGTATCAAAGTTCATAACTTAAAACAAAAGGTCTTCTTTGCAAACGTTCAACACAAATCTTGGCCCGTGGCTCTTTAAAGGGGAACTTAAATAAATCTTCTTCAAACCAAAGTCTTTGTAACAGAAATCCTCACTTGCTCAGTCTCTGGCAGTGTTCATCCAAGCCACTCACACATCCTTCCAGCTGAGGGTCCAGGTAAGTAGTTCCCAGGCATTCCACCGTGGAAGAGACAGTCCATACGAGTTTCCAGTGAAAAGATCCATCCGTGAGCCAATCTCTCCCGACAGCAGCTCCCCATCTGAGAGACTGCAACACTGAGTTCTTAAGCTCAAGCAATCATCAGCCCTTAGTGGCCTCAGCTGTGATCAGATGCCTTGTGGAGAGGGGTGCAGTTCTTTACTCCCCCACCAGATGGGGCCATGGCGAGTTGTGGTTGGAGCCACCTCGCTGGGATATAGCACCCATCCACGATGCAGCCTCTCGTGACATCACACATCACATTCCAGCGTGTGTGGCCTTGTGGTCATGTTACACACCAGCATGTCAAAATGGAGCAAACTTATAACAGACAACATCAAACAAACAACAACCAAAGTGATCTGAAGGCACTTTAGTGATACAGTCCAATGAAATAAAGCAATAAAATCAAATTAGTTCAAATCCAAAAAGGAAAAAACAGTGTATTTTTTGTGTATTTATTGTATTTGTATTGTTAAGTTATGTGTCTGAAATCTACAAACTGCACTCAAGAGGCCGCTAAACTGCAACACTCAGATGCAGGACCACAAGTCTACAAACTGAGTCTACTTATGGGACTTAAACACTGCCCGACTGCGTTACCAACGGAGACAAAGGACGCGCTACAGTCTCTCGGCCTGCTTTGCAAATCCCCGAGCTCGCCTGAAGACAAAGGCCGGGTGAGGAGGCGCCGAACGCGGTGCGAGAGAAGACGGAAGAGGGGCAAGAGAGCCGGTGTCCGTGCTAGGCGAATGGCTAATGCTACCCGGCCGGCTCTCCCAGCCGGCTCTCCCGTCCATCCTGCTCTCGAACGTCCGCTCACTGGAAAATAAACTGGACTACATCAAACTACAACGGACTACTCAACGGGACACTAGGGACTGCTATGTGTATGTTTTCACAGAAACATGGCTCAGCGACCGAGTCCTGGAGGCGGCCATTCAGCTAGACGGACTAGCCTCGCATCGAGCTGACAGAGACCCAACACTGTGCGGTAAGACACGAGGCGGGGGACTGTGTGTTTACATCAACACGGACTGGTGCAACAACTCTGTCCTAGTCTCCAAGTCCTTTTCATCGCTGGTGGAATACGCGGTCGTGAGATATAGACCATTCTACTTACCGAGAGAGATCTCCTCCCTGCACATTGTAGCTGTGTACATTCCTCCCAGCGCTAACGCCAAGGAAGCGCTAACCGCATTGTACGGGGCCATCAGTGATCTCCAAAACAAACATCCAGAAGGACTGCTTATTGTCGCTGGAGACTTCAATCATGCAAATCTAAAAACAGTGCTTCCAAAATTCCACCAACATGGGGATTTTGCAACGAGAGGAGCGAACACGCTGGATCTTGTTTACACCACCATACCCGGTGCATATCGTGCCGAGCCCCGCCCCCACCTTGGATATTCTGACCACATCTCCGTCAAGCTGATCCCAGCATACAGACCGCTGGTCAGACGCTCCAGACCAGTCAACAAACAGGTAAAGACCTGGCCGGAAGGAGCCATCTCTACCCTCCAGGACTGTTTTGAGTGCACTGACTGGCAAATGTTTAGGGAAGCAGCAACCACCAACGGCTCCACTTACCTAGAGGAGTACACGGCTTCAGTCACTGGTTTCATCAGTAAGTGCACTGATGACGTCACGGTCATCAAATCCATCACCACGCGCTCTAACCAGAAGCCATGGATGACTGCTGAGGTGCGTGCACTGCTGAGAGCCAGAGACGCAGCATTCAGAACAGGAGAAAAGGAGACCCTGAGCAGAGCGCGGGCAACACTGGCCCAGGCTATCAGGGATGCAAAGCGAGCGCATGCCCAGAAAATCCACGGCCACTTCAGAGACAGTAATAATAATAATACATTTAATTTTAAAAAAGCGCCTTTCTCAACGCTCAAGGACACTTTACAACACATTAAAAAAACACAATAAATAAAATAACACAAGTTAAAAAAGAGGCTAGAGGGAGAATGCAGCTTGAAACAGATGGGTTTTGAGTTTTGATTTGAAGAGGGGTAAAGAGTCAATGTTGCGGATATCTGGTGGGAGTGAGTTCCAGAGTTGGGGAGCAGAGCGACTGAAAGCTCTGCTCCCCATGGTGCTGAGATGGGCAGAGGGCACAGAGAGGTGGAGGGAGGAGGATGACCTGAGGGAGCGAGATGGGATGACAATGGCGAGGAGATCAGACAGATACGGGGGGGCGAGGTTGTGGATGGCCTTGAATGTGTACAGTAGGGTTTTGAAAGTAATTCTGAATTTGACCGGGAGCCAGTGAAGCTGCTGGAGGACGGGGGTGATATGGTGAAAGGAGGGGGTACTGGTGATGATGCGGGCTGCAGAGTTTTGAACCAGTTGAAGCTTATGAAGGGATTTGTGAGGGACACCGAAAAGGAGTGAGTTGCAATAATCTATGCGGGAGGTGACGAGGCTGTGGACCAGGATAGCAGTGGTGTGAGGAGTGAGAGAGGGGCGGAGACGATTAATGTTACGTAGATGAAAATATGCAGACCGGGTAATGTTATTGATGTGGGAGTGGAAAGAAAGTGTGCTGTCGAGGATGACACCCAGACTCTTAACCTGAGGGGAGGGGGACACGGCGGAGCTGTCTATGGTGAGGGAAAAACTGTCAACTTTGGAAAGGGTGGATTTGGTGCCAACAAGGAGGAGTTCCGTTTTATCACTGTTGAGTTTAAGGAAGTTTGCAGTGAACCAGGATTTAATCTCAGAGAGGCAGTGGGTGAGGGAGGAGGGAGGGAGACTGGCGTCAGGTTTACTGGACAGATAGAGCTGGGTGTCATCCGCGAAGCAGTGGAAATGTATACCAAATTTTCGAAAAATATTGCCAAGTGGGAGGAGGTAGATGATGAAGAGGAGGGGCCCCAGGACGGAGCCCTGGGGAACACCTGAAGTGACAGGGGAGGGCTGAGAGGAGAAGGACTTGAGCTGTATGAACTGAGTGCGGCCTGTGAGGTAGGAGTGAAACCAGTGCAGGGGGGTGCTGGTGATGCCTAAGGAGGAGAGTCTATTGAGGAGGATGGGGTGAGAAATGGTGTCAAAAGCTGCACTTAGATCGAGGAGGATGAGAATGGAGATGAGACCGGAGTCAGCTGCCATGAGGAGGTCGTTGGTGATCTTGATAAGGGCTGTTTCTGTGCTGTGGCATGGACGGAAACCAGACTGGAATTGTTCATAAAGGCTGTACTTGGTGAGATGGGAGTGAAGTTGGGAAGCAACATTTTTTTCCAGGATTTTAGAGATGAAAGGAAGGTGAGAAATGGGGCGGAGGTTATTAAAATCGTTGGGGTCTGAACCAGGTTTTTTCAAGAAGGGACTAACAGCTGCAGACTTGAAGAGAGCGGGAACAATTCCAGTGGACAGTGAGGAATGGATGATGGCTGATATGAGGGGGAGCAGAGAGGGAAGGCAGGATTTGACCAGGACTGTAGGGAGGGGGTCAAGAAGACAAGAAGAGGGTTTGGACTTAATGATGAGGTCTGATATTACCGAAGGATGTGGGAGATCAAAGCTGTAAAATGGTTGACAGGGTGGTAGAAGATCAGAGGAGGGGAGGGGAGAGGTAGAGGAGCCTAGGTGCTGGTGGATATTTTTAACCTTCTCATTGAAAAACAGGAGGAGAGAATTGCAGGTTTCGGAGGAGTAGAGGTGGGGGGGTAGGGAGTCAGGGGGTTTAAAGATGCTGTTGAATACGGAAAAAAGAGTCTTGGTGTTGCCTGCATTAGAGCAGATAAGTCCGGAGTAATATTGTGTTTTAGCATGAGAGATGGAGTCCTTGTAAAGAGTGAGCTGAGCTGTGTAAATGTCTTTATGGATGGAGAGACCAGATTTCCTGTATAGTCGTTCAAGCTGTCGATTTTTAGATTTCATGGAGCGAAGATCAGGAGTGAACCAGGGAGCAGACCGAGTAAAGAAAACAGAACGGGATTTGACGGGAGCAAGTGAGTTGAGAATGTTAGTAAGACCATTGTTGTACTGGGTGACAAGAGCATCAGGGGTGGAAGAAGAATCCAGAGTCAGGGTAGCAATATGGGAAGAGAGGGAGTCCAGGTTAATGTCCTTGATGTTGCGGAAAGAGATGACACGGCGTGGTTTGGAAATGGTGAGGCGAAGAGTGACATTAAATGAGAGGAGGAAGTGGTCCGTAATATGGAGTTCATCAGCAGTACAGTTGGAGGGGGTGAGACCAGAGCAGCAAATTAAGTCCAGGGTGTGACCTTTTATGTGTGTGGGGAAGTCAGAGAACTGTTTGAGGCCAAAACTATCAAGTGATGAAGAAAAGTCTATGGTGAGGGGAAGAGCAGTATTGTCCATATGTATGTTGAAATCCCCCAGCAGAATTATATAAGGTGAGAGAGTGGAGAGGTGAGTGAGGAGGGCAGAGAATTCATTTAAAAAGTCTTTGTGAGGCTTAGGGGGACGATAGACTGTGGCAACGATAATGGGGGTGGGTCCAGAAATTTGACAGACAAGGCATTCCAATGAGGAAAGAGGTGGCACAGCCACCGGGAGGACCTTCCACTTCTCGCGGTAAAGAATCGCGAGACCGCCTCCGCGACCCGATCCACGAGGTTTACAGGAGTAAACAAACCCCGGAGGAATAGAGTCATTGAGCTGGGAAAAGTCACCAGGAACTTGCCAAGTCTCATTTAAGCAGAGAAAGTCAAACTTATGGTCCGTTAGGATATCCTGGATGAGACGTCCTTTGCCCGTGAGGGAGCGAATGTTCAAGAGACCGAAGTTAACACCGGAGTTGTCATGGCTGAGAGGAGCGTTTGCCGACCTAGCCAGGCTGGCTAACACGTTGTGATTAACAGTCCGGTCGGTGTTTCTCGGTGCCTGGCGAGTGGAGGACCAAAAGGAGGTAATCCCTTTGGAGCTGTCAAAGTGGAAGCCCCGCCGAGATCCACGGTGGATGTACCTCCGGCGAGGCAGACGGGCGATGTCCGGGTGGAGGTGCAGTGATGCCGGTGGAAATCCGGACCATTGTGAGCGGAGCCTGAGAAGCTCAGCGACCGAATACTGGAGGAGTCCTCCCACGGTTAGATGGAAGAACGATAGGACAGTCCAGACCAGCAAAGACCACACAAAGACATTGATGGCCCACATTATAGAGCGCAGAGGCAACGGTGAGTAGCCGGGTGGTGTGCTGAGGAGATAGGCAGCGTTTGCCAGCTAAAGCAGAAGCACGGAGTGATGACAGCACAAATGAGGATCATCAAACAAAAGAGAGGATTAAAATACCATTTTGAGTTAAAAAACAAAAAACCCAAAAACGGTCAATTTGTGGCTGGAGTGCCGTAAAAACACGATTTTTAAAAGAAGAGTTGCGGGTGAGCAGCGGCAACAAAACACGCCAGCGTTCACTCAGCCCGGCAGCCTGGGAGGGATATCCTATGCGCGCCTGGTCTTTAGTTCCGATTGCCACACCTCGTGCTTCAGTGGAGACACACGGCAGCTGTGGCAGGGAATCCAAGCCATCACTAACTTCAGGACAACAACACCGGCCTGTGACAGTGATGCCTCCCTGCCCGATGCGCTGAACGTGTTCTACAGTCGTTTTGATGCAGAGAATGATGTGGTGGCAAGGAAGAACACCCCCCCTCCTGGCGAACAAGTGCTATGCCTGACCACAGCTGAAGTGAGAAAGACTCTGCAAAGAGTCAACCCACGTAAGGCTGCTGGCCCAGACAACATTCCCGGGAGTGTGCTCAGGGGATGTGCAGACCAACTGGCAGATGTCTTCACGGACATCTTCAACATCTCCCTGAGCAGTGCCATCGTCCCATCGTGCTTCAAAACCACCACCATCGTCCCTGTGCCCAAGAAGTCGCCTGTGTCATGCCTCAATGACCACCGGCCCATCGCACTCACCCCTACCCCATCCCTCTGCCAGGGACAGACACAGACTGCAGCGAGCTGTGCGCTCCGCTGAGAAGGTGATCGGCTGCAGCCTCCCATCTATCCATGACCTGCACGTCTCCAGGACTATGGGGCGAGCAGGTCGGATCACATCTGACCCTTCTCTATTTGCACCACTCCCCTCGGGCAGGAGGCTTCGGTCCATTCGGACCAGAACCTCCCGTCACAAAAACAGTTTTTTCCCCCTTGCAGTTGGACTTATGAACACTTCATAATCACCTCATAACCTGCCCCAGTCACTTTACCATCATTAAAATTGCACTAATGAAGCTGCACTGTTGTTGCTCTGTATATTGGTTACTGTGTATTGTTGTACACACCTTGTACATTTTATATACATATATTTTTATTATTTATTTTTTATCATTATATCCTATGTTACATGTTTGGACCTTACGCCGCAGCAAATTCCTAGTTAGTGAGCACTGTTCACTAACAATGGCAATAAAACGAATTCTGATTCTGATTCTGATTCTGATGAAGTGCTTTGAGAGGCTGATCCTGAAGCACATCAAGAACCATCTGCCTCCCTTCCTAGACCCCCTGCAGTTCGCGTACCGAGCCAACCGCTCCACCGACGACGCCATCAACACCACCCTCCACCTAGCACTCACCCACCTGGACAAAAAGGACATTTACGTCAGAATGCTGTTCATAGACTTTACGGGGAGACCCCAGTCAGTCCGGATCGGAAACAACACCTCCAGCACCACCACACTGAGCACAGGGGCACCTCAAGGCTGTGTGCTCAGTCCACTGCTGTTCACACTCCTAACCCACGACTGCACAGCACTACACGACTCGAACCACATAATCAAGTTCGCTGACGATACGATCGTGGTGGGTCTCAACGAAAAGAACGACGAGTCATCATACAGGGAGGAGGTGGAAAAGCTGATCACCTGGTGCAAAGCCAACAACCTGTCTCTGAATGTGGACAAAACTAAAGAGATGGTTGTTGACTTCCGCAGAGCACAGAAGGACCACAAGCCTCTGCACATCGAAGGCTCCCCGGTGGAGATTGTGGAGAACACCAAATTCCTTGGTGTCCATCTGGCGGAGAACTTCACCTGGTCCCTCAACACCGGCTCCACCGTGAAGAAGGCTCAGCAGCGTCTCCACTTCCTGAGAAGGCTGAAGAGAGCCCACCTCCCTCCCACCATTCTCACCACCTTCTACAGAGGGACCATAGAGAGCCTCCTGGGTAGCTGCATCACCGCCTGGTTCGGTAACTGCACCCAACTGGACCGCAAAAACCTTCAGCGTGTGGTGAGGACAGCTGAAAAGATCATTGGAGCCACTCTCCCCTCCGTCTCAGACATCTACACCACACGCTGCAGCCGCAAGTCAACCAGGATTGTTAAAGACCCCACCCACCCCTCACATAGACTTTTCTCACCCCTCCCATCTGGCAGAAGGTACCGCAGCATACGGTCTGTCACCACCAGACTACAAAACAGCTTCTTCCCCCAGACCATACGACTCCTCAACGCTCAGGGACTGATCTGATCACCTCTGTTGTATACTGTCCTGAGCCACTTTTTGTACTTTTTTTTGTACTTTTTGTACTTGTCTGATGCTGATAAAATGTGAGGTGTGGAAAAAAAAGACGTTTCCGATCACCAGCAGGTGGCGCTGTAGGTGGATATCACTGTTTTATATGTGCGCATTCAGGCTGGGTCCAGCAATCACCGTATGAAGTTTGGGACAGATTGGATAATGTATGTGGGAATTATAAACGACTATATTTTTTATGGCGAGTCATAAATTTGAGGCGTCGCCATGGCCACGCCCTTTGAGGTTTGAAAAAGTGTCTCCATGATTCCTTCCCCCCATGTCTTAACAGTAATCTGGACAAGTTTGGAGCTGTTACCATTAAATTTGTGGGAGGAGTTCGATCAAATGCGAGGTGTGGAAAAAATAAGACGTTTCCGACCACCATTAGGTGGCGCTGCAGGTGGATGTCAATATTTTATATGGGCGCGTTCAGGCTGGGTCCAGCATTCACTGTATGAAGTTTGGGACAGATTGGATAATGTATGTGGGAGTTATAAGCAACTTAATTTTTTGTGGCGAGTGATGGCGAGTCATCGAACTTTGAGGAGTTGCCACGCCCACGCCCTTTAAATTTTGAAAAAGTTTCTCCATGAATTTCCCCCCCCATGTCTTAAGAGTAACCTGGCCAAGTTTGAAGTCTGTAGCATTAAATCTGTAGGACAAGTTCGATCTTAAGCAAGAAGTGGAATCGGTCAAAAATGGCACGAAAACGCACTTTCCATCCAAAATGGCCGCCTTCCTGTGGACGTGGGACCATGGCGGCAAGAGACTTTTTTTTGCGTCTGGGCATGATGAATGAGTGTACCGAATTTCGTCGTCCCACGCGAAACTAATCCTATTAAGGGGACCATTTTTATGCATCGTAGGGGGCGCTACAGAGCCAATGAGCGACTCCCAAAAATATAATGTTTAGATTCTTTCATGTCGTCGACTAGCAAATGGCGCTCACAAAATTTCCTGAGTTTTCGCATACCTTTTGCAAAGAATAAGAAGAAAGAAAGAAAGAAAGAAAGAAAGAAAGAAAGAAAGAAAGAAAGAATAATAATAATAACTAGAAAGCTGCAAGCAGCTGTGAGCGGGACCGAGTGTGCGTACGTTGGGATGTGCGCACGTTGGGCATGCGCTGGACGCCGTAGACGCGCAGCTCTGCCCACACGCACGATTCCCTCTGCGTACGTACGAGCACACAATAACCCCAATGCATAGGGGTTTTTGAAAATTTCTAGGGGGCGCCACTGAGCCATTTTGCTCCGCCCACACACAATACCCTTTACATACGTACGAGGTCGTCAGGGTGGACGTGTGTACCAAGTTTCATGACTTTGCGATGATGATAAGGCTTTCATATTACAAACACCATCACACGATTTTCACCTCTGGCCACGTCCACACCGTTCAGAGTTTGGAAAAGTTTCTCCATGAAGTTTTGCCCCCATGTCATAGGAGTAAAGGCTGAGTTATACTTCTTTTAACTGCCCTTGCGCTTGCGTCTTGCGCGTATGTTAATGGCTCGAGACATTTATACTTCATTTTGCTTTGTCGGCGGTTGCGTGTGCTGCGTGGCGATTCACCGCCAGGACAGTAGGTGGAGTAGCGGGTTTTTTCAATGACAAGCCTACTACGATGAAAGGAAATTCACCGCCAGGAGCTCTTTGGCAAGTCTCTCTTCCATAGATTCATGCTTCTTCTTCTTGTAAATAGCCGGTATTTTGTCAGATTTTCAACACCTTGGGGGTCTAAACGACTACTTTCTCGCCTGAAAATGTTTCAAATGTTGCTAAAGTTATATATTTACAGAGTTTAGCCTATAGCTTAAGGGAAATCAGCTTTTCAGGCCGGCTGATTTCGGCTCGGGCAGGAGTGAAGTGCACTGTGTGTAAACGCTCTGCATACTGTCAGATCGATCAAGTAGTAGGCGTTTTCGACCACAGCCAGTGGCTTGCGCTTGCGTCTTGCGTGAAGTTTAGAAAATTGAGGTGACACACGCAAGCACGCAAGGGGGGGCTTGCAACCGCGCAAGGGCTTGTATTGCGTCTTAAGTCTTGCGTTGCGTCTTGCGTTACCGACTATAAACCAGGCTTAACATGGCCAAGTTTGAAGCTTGTAGCATTAAATCTGTAGGAGGAGTTTGAGGTGTGGAAAAAAAAGACTTTTCCGACCACCAGCAGGTGGCGCTGTAGGTGGATGTCACTATGTTATCTATGCGCGTTCAGGCTGGGTCAAGCAATCACCGTATGAAGTTTGGGACAGATTGGATAATGTATGTGGGAATTATAAGCAACTTAATTTTTCATGGCGAGTCATAAATTTGAGGCGTCGCCACGGCCACGCCCTTTGAGGTTTGAAAAAGTTTCTCCATGACTCTTTCCCCCCATGTCTTAAGAGTAATCTGGCCAAGTTTGAAGCTTGTAGCATTAAATATGTAGGAGGAGTTTGATCAAATGCGAGGTGTGAAAAAAAAAGATGTTTCCAACCCCCAGCAGGTGGCGCTATAGGTGGATGTCGTTATGATAATATGTACGCGTTCAGGCTGGGTCCAGCAATGACCGTATGAAGTTTGGGACAGATTGGATAGTGTATGTGGGAGTTATAAGCGACTTAATTTTTCATGGCGAGTCATAAATTTGAGGCGTCGCCACGGCCACGCCCTTTGAGGTTTGAAAAAGTTTCTCCATGAATTTTCCCCCCCATGTCTTAAGAGTAACCTGGCCAAGTTGGAAGTCTGTAGCATCAAATCTGTAGGACAAGTTCGATCAAATGCGAGGTGTGGGGAAAAAAAGACGTTTCCGACCACCAGCAGGTGGCGCTGTAGGTTGATGTCACTATGATAATATGTGGGCTTTCAGGCTGGGTCCAGTAATCACCGTATGGAGTTTGGGACAGATTGGATAATGTATGTGGGAGTTATAAGCGACGTAATTTTTTGTGGCGAGTGATGGCGAGTCATCAAACTTTGAAGCGTCGCCACGGCCACGCCCTTTAAGTTTTGAAAAAGTTTCCCCATGAATTTCCCCCCCCATGTCTTAAGAGTAACCTGGCCAAGTTTGAAGTCTGTAGCATGAAATCTGTAGGACAAGTTCGATCTTATGCAAGGTGTGAAATCGTCTAAAAACTGCACGAAAACGCACTTTCCATCCAAAATGGCCGCCTTCCTGTGGACGTGGGACCATGGCGGCATTAGACTTTTTTGTGCGTCTGAGCATGATGAATAAGTGTACCGAATTTCATTGTCCCACGCCAAACTAATCCTATTGCGGGGACCATTTTTAAGCACCGTAGGGGGCGCTACAGAGCCAATGAGCAACTCCTAAAAATATAAAGTATAGATTCTTTCATGTCGTCGACTGGCAGGTGGCGCTCGCAAAATTTCCTGAGTTTTCGCATACCTTTTGCAAAGAATCGGAAGAATAATAATAACTAGAAAGCTGCAAGCAGCTGTGAGCGGGACCGAGGTGTGCGTACGTTGGATGTGCGCGCGTTGGGCATGCGCTGGATGTCGTAGTCGTGCAGCTCTGCCCACACGCATGATACCCTCTGTGTACGTACGAGCACATAATAACCCCAATGCGGAGGGGTTTTTGAAAATTTCTAGGGGGCGCCACTGAGCCATTTTGCTCCGCCCACACATGATACCCTTTATATATGTACGAGGTGGTGAGGGTGGACGTGTGTGCCAAGTTTCATGACCTTACGATTATGATAAGGCTTTCAAATCACAAACGCCATCACACGATTTTCACCGACTGGCCACGCCCACACCATTCTGAGTTTGGAAAAGTTTCTCCATGAATTGTTGCCCCCATGTCTTAAGAGTAACCAGGCCAAGTTTGAAGCTTGTAGCATTAAATCTGTGGGAGGAGTTTGAGGTGTGGTAAAAAAAGACGTTTCCAACCACCAGCAGGTGGCGCTGTAGGTGTTTATTACTATTATATATGTGCGCGTTCAGTTTGGGTCCAGCTATCACCGTATGAAGTTTGGGACAGATTGGATAATGTGTGTGGAAGTTATAAGCGACTTAATTTTTCATGGCGAGTCATGAATTTGAGGCGTGGCCACGGCCACGCCCTTTGAGTTTTGAAAAAGTTTCTCCATGATTCTTCCCCCCATGTCTTAAGAGTAACCTGGCCAAGTTTGAAGTCTGTAGCATCAAATCTGTAGGACAAGTTCGATCAGATGCGAGGTGTGGGGAAAAAAAGACGTTTCCGACCACCAGCAGGTGGCGCTGTAGGTTGATGTCACTATGTTATATGTGCACGTTCAGGCTGGGTCCAGCAATCACTCTCTGAAGTTTGGGACAGATTGGATAATGTATGTGGAAGTTATAAGCGACTTAATTTTTCATGGCGAGTCATAAATTTGAGGCGTCGCTACGGCCACGCCCTTTGAGTTTTGACAAAGTCTCTCCATGATTCTTTCCCCCCATGTCTTAAGAGTAACCTGGCCAAGTTTGGAGCTGTTACCATTAAATCTGTAGGAGGAGTTTGATCAAATGCAAGGAGTGGAAAAAAAAAGATGTTTCCAAGCACCAGCAGGTGGCGCTATAGGTGGATGTCACTATTTTGTACGTGCGCGTTCAGGCTGGGTCCAGCATTCACCGTATGAAGTTTGGGACAGATTGGATGATGTATGTGGGAGTTATAAGTGACTTAATTTTTTGTGGCGAGTGATGGCGAGTCATCAAACTTTGAGGCGTCGCCACGCCCACGCCCTTTAAGTTATGAAAAAGTTTACCCATGAATTTTCCCCCCCATGTCTTAAGAGTAACCTGGCCAAGTTTGAAGTCTGTAGCATGAAATCTGTAGGACAAGTTCGATCTTATGCAAGGCGTGGAATCGGTCAAAAATGGCACGTAAACGCAGTTTCCATCCAAAATGGCCGCCTTCCTGTAGACCTGGCACATTGGCGGCCTGAGACTTTTTTGTGCGTCTGGGCATGATGAATGAGTGTACCGAATTTCATTGTCCCACGCGAAACTAATCCTATTAAGTGGATCATTTTTATGCATCGTAGGGGGCGCTACAGAGCCAATGAGCGACTCACAAAGATATCATGTTTAGATTCTTTCATGTCGTCGACTAGCACGTGGCGCTCGCAAAATTTCCTGAGTTTTCGCATACCTTTTGCAAAGAATAAGAAGAAAGAATAATAACTAGAAAGCTGCAAGCAGCTGTGAGCGGGACCGAGGTGTGCGTACGTTGGGATGTGCGTACGTTGGGCATGCGCTGGACGCTGGAGCCGCAGCTCTGCCCACACGCACGATACCCGCTGTGTACTTACGAGCACAGCATAACCCCAATGCGGAGGGGTTTTTGAAAATTTCTAGGGGGCGCCACTGAGCCATTTTTCTCCGCCCCCACACGATACCCTTTACATACGTACGAGGTCGTCAGGGTGGACGTGTGTACCAAGTTTCATGACTTTGCGATGATGATAAGGCTTTCAAATCACAAACGCCATCACACGATTTTCACCGCCTGAACACGCCCACACCGTTCAGCTAAAGAGTAATCTGGCCAAGTTTGGAGCTGTTACCATAAAATCTGTAGGAGGAGTTCGATCAAATGCGAGTTGTTGAAAAAAAAGACGTTTCCGATCACCAGTAGGTGGCGCTGTAGGTGTATATCACTATCTTATATGTGCGCGTTCAGGTTGGGTCCAGCATTCACCGTATGACGTTTGGGACAGATTGGACAATGTGTGTGGGAGTTGTAGGCGACTTAATTTTTTATGGCGAGTCATAAATTTGAGGCGTCGCCACGGCCACGCCCTTTGAGGTTTGAAAAAGTTGGCCAATGATTTTTTCCCCCCATGTCTTAAGAGTAACCTGGCCAAGTTTGAAGCTTGTAGCATGAAATCTGTAGGAGGAGTTTGATCAAAAGCGAGGTGTGGAAAAAAAAAGACATTTCCAACCACCAGCAGGTGGCGCTATAGGTGGATGTCACTATTTTACATGTGCGCGTTCAGGCTGGGTCCAGCAATCACCGGTTGAACTTTGGGAAAGATTGGATTATGTATGTGGAAGTTAAAAGCGACTTAATTTTTCGTGGCGAGTGATGGCGAGTCATCAAAATTTGAGGCGTCGCCACGGCCACGCCCTTTAAGTTTTGAAAAAGTTGGCCAATGAATTTTTCCCTCCATGTCTTAAGAGTAACCTGGCCAAGTTTGAAGTCTGTAGCATTAAATCTGTAGGACAAGTTCGATCTTAAGCAAGGCGTGGAATCGGTCAAAAATGGCACGAAAACGCACTTTCCATCCAAAATGGCCGCCTTCCTGTGTACGTGGCACATTGGCGGCAAGAGACTTTTTTGTGCGTCTGGGCATGATGGATGAGTGTACCGAATTTCGTCGTCCCACGCGAAACTAAACCTATTAAGGGGACCATTTTTAAGCATCGTAGGGGGCGCTACAGAGCCAATGAGCGACTCCCAAAGATATAATGTTTAGATTCTTTCATGTCGTCGACTAGCACGTGGCGCTCGCAAAATTTCCTGAGTTTTCGCATACCTTTTGCAAAGAATAAGAAAGAAAGAATAACTAGAAAGCTGCAAGCAGCTGTGAGCGGGACCGAGTGTGCGTACGTTGGGATGTGCGCACGTTGGGGAATGCGCTGGACGCCGTAGTCGCGCAGCTCTGCCCACACGCACGATTCCCATTGCGTACGTACGAGCACACAATAACCCCAATGCATAGGGGTTTTTGAAAATTTCTAGGGGGCGCCACTGACCCATTTTGCTCCGCCCACACACGATACCCTTTACATACGTACGAGGTCGTCAGGGTGGACGTGTGTACCAAGTTTCATGACTTTGAGATGATGATAAGGCTTTGAAATCACAAACGCCATCACAAGATTTTCACCGCCTAGCCACGCCCACACCGTCCAGAGTTTGGAAAAGTTTCTCCATGAATTTTTGCCCCCATGTCTTAAGAGTAATCTGGCCAAGTTTCAAGCTTGTAGCATTAAATATGTAGGACGAGTTCGATCAAATGCGAGATGTGGAAAAAAAGAGATGTTACCAACCCCCAGCAGGTGGCGCTATAGGTGGATGTCGTTATGATAATATGTACGCATTCAGGCTGGGTCCAGCATTCACCGTATGAAGTTTGGGACAGATTGGATAATGTATGTGGGAGTTATAAGCGACTTCATTTTTTGTGGCGAGTGATGGCGAGTCATCGAACTTTGAGGAGTTGCCACGCCCACGCCCTTTAAGTTTTGAAAAAGTTTCTCCATGAATTTCCCCCCCCATGTCTTAAGAGTAACCTGGCCAAGTTTGAAGTTTGTAGCATTACATCTGTAGGACAAGTTCGATCTTAAGCAAGGCGTGGAATCGGTCAAAAATGGCACGAAAACGCACTTTCCATCCAAAATGGCCGCCTTCTTGTGTACGTGGGACCATGGCGGCAAGAGACTTTTTTGTGCGTCTGGGCATGGTGAATGAGTGTACCGAATTTCATTGTCCTACGCGAAACTAACCCCATTGCGGGCACCATTTTTAAGCATCGTAGGGGGCGCTACAGAGCCAATGAGCAACTCCCAAAGATATAATGTTTAGATTCTTTCATGTCGTCGACTAGCACGTGGCGCTCGCAAAATTTCCTGAGTTTTCGCATACCTTTTGCAAAGAATAAGAAGAATAATAATAACTAGAAAGCTGCAAGCAGCTGTGAGCGGGACCGAGTGTGCGTACGTTGGGATGTGCGCACGTTGGTTATGCTCTGGACGCCGTAGTCGCGCAGCTCTGCCCACACGCACGATTCCCATTGCGTACGTACGAGCACACAATAACCCCATTGCAGAGGGGTTTTTTAAAATTTCTAGGGGGCGCCACTGAGCCATTTTGCTCCGCCCACACACAATACCCTTTACATACGTACGAGGTCGTCAGGGTGGACGTGTGTACCAACTTTCATGACTTTGCGATGATGATAAGGCTTTCATATTACAAACGCCATCACACGATTTTCACCTCTGGCCACGCCCACACCGTTCAGAGTTTGTAAAAGTTTCTCCAGGAAGTTTTGCCCTCATGTCTTAAGAGTAACCTGGCCAAGTTTGAAGATTTTAGCATGAAATATGTAGTAGGAGTTTGATCAAATAAGAGGTGTGGAAAACAATGAAGTTTCCGACCACCATTAGGTGGCGCTGTAGGTGGATATCACTTTTTTATATGTGCACGTTCAGGCTGGGTCCAGCATTCACCGTATGAAGTTTGGGACAGATTGGATAATGTATGTGGGAGTTATAAGCGACTTAATTTTTTATGGCGCGTCATAAATTTGAGGCGTCGCCACGGCCACGCCCTTTAAGTTTTGAAAAAGTTGGCCAATGATTTTTTCGGCCCATGTCCTAAGAGTAGCCTGGCCAAGTTTGAAGCGTTTAGCATGAAATATGTAGGAGGAGTTTGATCAAATGCGAGGTGTGGAAAACAATGAAGTTTCCGACCACCATTAGGTGGCGCTGTAGGTGGATATCACTTTTTTATATGTGCACGTTAATGCTGGGTCCATCATTCACCGTATGAAGTTTGGGACAGATTGGATAATGTATGTGGGAATTATAAGCGACTTAATTTTTTATGGCGCGTCATAAATTTGAGGCGTCGCCACGGCCACGCCCTTTAAGTTTTGAAAAAGTTGGCCAATGATTTTTTCGGCGCATGTCCTAAGAGTAGCCTGGCCAAGTTTGAAGCGTTTAGCATTAAATATGTAGGAGGAGTTCGATCAAATGCGAGGTGTGGAAAAAAAAAGACATTTCCAACCACCAGCAGGTGGCGCTATAGGTGGATGTCACTATTTTATAGGTGCGCGTTCAGGCTGGGTCCAGCAATCACAGTTTGAACTTTGGGAAAGATTGGATTATGTATGTGGAAGTTATAAGCGACTTAATTTTTCGTGGCGAGTGATGGCGAGTCATCAAACTTTGAGGCGTCGCCACGGCCACGCCCTTTAAGTTTTGAAAAAGTTGGCCAATGAATTTTTCCCTCCATGTCTTAAGAGTAACCTGGCCAAGTTTGAAGTCTGTAGCATTAAATCTGTAGGACAAGTTCGATCTTAAGCAAGGCGTGGAATCGGTCAAAAATGGCACGAAAACGCACTTTCCATCCAAAATGGCCGACTTCCTGTGGACGTGGGACCATGGCGGCATGAGACTTTTTTGTGCGTCTTGGCATGATGAATGAGTGTACCGAATTTCGTCGTCCCACGCAAAACTAATCCTATTGCGGGGACAATTTTTAACCATCGTAGGGGGCGCTACAGAGCCAATGAGCGACTACCAAAAATATAAAGTTTAGATTCTTTCATGTCGTCGACCGGCACGTGGCGCTCGCAAAATTTCCTGAGTTTTCGCATACCTTTTGCAAAGAATAAGAAAGAAAGAAAGAAAGAAAGAAAGAATAATAATAATAAACCTTACAGATACAATAGGGTCCTTGCAGTTTCACTGCTCGGTCCCTAATAACTACAAAGCTGCAAGCAGCTGTGAGCGGGACCGAGGTGTGCGTACATTGGGATGTGCGTACGTTGGGCATGCGCTGGACGCTGGAGCCGCAGCTCTTCCCACACGCACGATACCCGCTGTGTACTTACGAGCACAGCATAACCCCAATGCGGAGGGGTTTTTGAAAATTTCTAGGGGGCGCCACTGAGCCATTTTTCTCCGCCCACACACGATACCCTTTACATACGTACGAGGTCGTCAGGGTGGACGTGTGTACCAAGTTTCATTACCTTGAGATGATGATAAGGCTTTCAAATCACAAACGTCATCACACGATTTTCACCGCATGGCCACGCCCACACCGTTCAGAGTTTGGAAAAGTTTCTCCATGAATTGTTGCCTCCATGTCTTAAGAGTAACTTGGCTAAGTTTGAAGTTTGTAGCATTAAATCTGTGGGAGGAGTTTGATAAAATGTGAGGTATGGAAAAAAAAGACGTTTCTGACCACCAGCAGGTGGCGCTGTTGGTGGATGTCACTATTTTATCTATGCGCGTTCAGGCTGGGTCCAGATATCACCGTATGAAGTTTGGGACAGATTGGATAATGTATGTGGAAGTTATAAGCGACTTAATTTTTCATGGCGAGTCATAACTTTGAGGCGTCGCCACGGCCACGCCCTTTGAGGTTTGAAAAAGTTTCTCCATGACTCTTTCCCCCCATGTCTTAAGAGTAACCTGGCCAAGTTTGAAGCTTGTAGCATTAAATCTGTAGGACGAGTTCGATCAAATGCGAGATGTGGAAAAAAAGAGATGTTTCCGACCACCAGCAGGTGGCACTATAGGTGGATGTCGTTATGATAATATGTACGCGTTCAGGCTGGGTCCAGCATTCACCGTATGAAGTTTGGGACAGATTGGATAATGTATGTGGGAGTTATAAGCGACTTCATTTGTTGTGGCGAGTGATGGCGAGTCATCGAACTTTGAGGAGTTGCCACGCCCACGCCCTTTAAGTTTTGAAAAAGTTTCTCCATGAATTTCCCCCCCCATGTCTTAAGAGTAACCTGGCCAAGTTTGAAGTCTGTAGCATGAAATCTGTAGGACAAGTTCGATCTTATGCAAGGCGTGGAATCGGCCAAAAATGGCACGAAAATGCACTTTCCATCCAAAATGGCCGCCTTCCTGTGTACGTGGCACCGTGATGGCATGAGACTTTTTGGTGCGTCTGGGCATGATGAATGAGTGTACCGAATTTCGTCGTCCCACGCGAAACTAATCCTATTAAGGGGACCATTTTTATGCACCGTAGGGGGCGCTACAGAGCCAATGAGCGACTCCTAAAAATATAAAGTTTAGATTCTTTCATGTCGTCGACTGGCAGGTGGCGCTCGCAAAATTTCGTGAGTTTTCGCATACCTTTTGCAAAGAATCGGAAATAATAATAATAATAAACCTTACAGATACAATAGGGTCCTTGCAGTTTCACTGCTCGGTCCCTAATAATAAACCTTACAGATACAATAGGGTCCTTGCAGTTTCACTGCTCGGTCCCTAACTAGAAAGCTGCAAGCAGCTGTGAGCGGGACCGAGTGTGCGTACGTTGGGATGTGCGTACGTTGGGGCATGCGCTGGACGCTGGGGCTGTAGCTCTGCCCACACGCACGATATCCTCTGCGTACGTACGAGCACATAATAACCCCAATGCGGAGGGGTTTTTGAAAATTTCTAGGGGGCGCCACTGAGCCATTTAGCACCGCCCACACACAATACTCTTTACATACGTACGAGGTCGACAAGGCGGACGTGTGTACCAAGTTTCATGACTTTGCGATGATGATAAGGCTTTCAAATCACAAACGCCATCACACGATTTTCACCGCCTGAACACGGCCACACCGTTCAGAGTTTGGAAAAGTTTCTCAAGATTTTTCTTCCCCCCTAGCTAAAGAGTAATCTGGCCAAGTTTGGAGCTGTTACCATAAAATCTGTAGGAGGAGTTCGATCAAATGCGAGTTGTTGAAAAAAAAAAGACGTTTTGAGATCACCAGTAGGTGGCGCTGTAGGTGTATATCACTATCTTATATGTGCGCATTCAGGCTGGGTCTAGCAATCACCGTATGAAGTTTGGGACAGATTGGATAATGTATGTGGGAGTTATAGGCGACTTAATTTTTTATGGCGAGTCATAAATTTGAGGCGTCGCCACGGCCACGCCCTTTGAGGTTTGAAAAAGTTGGCCAATGATTTTTTCCCCCCATGTCTTAAGAGTAACCTGGCCAAGTTTGAAGCTTGTTGCAGGAAATCTGTAGGAGGAGTTTGATCAAATGCTAGGTGTGGAAAAAAAAAGACATTTCCAACCACCAGCAGGTGGCGCTATAGGTGGATGTCACTATTTTACATGTGCGCGTTCAGGCTGGGTCCAGCAATCACCGGTTGAACTTTGGGAAAGATTGGATTATGTATGTGGAAGTTATAAGCGACTTAATTTTTCGTGGCGAGTGATGGCGAGTCATCAAACTTTGAGGCGTCGCCACGGCCACGCCCTTTAAGTTTTGAAAAAGTTGGCCAATGAATTTTTCCCTCCATGTCTTAAGAGTAACCTGGCCAAGTTTGAAGTCTGTAGCATTAAATCTGTAGGACAAGTTCGATCTTATGCAAGGCATGGAATCGGTCAAAAATGGCACGAAAACGCACTTTCCATCCAAAATGGCCGCCTTCCTGTGGACGTGGGACCATGGTGGCATGAGACTTTTTCGTGCGTCTGGGCATGATGAATGAGTGTACCGAATTTCGTTGTCCTACGCAAAACTAATCCTATTAAGGGGACCATTTTTAAGCATCATAGGGGGCGCTACAGAGTCAATGAGCGACTCCCAAAAATATAAAGTTTAGATTCTTTCATGTCGTCGACTGGCAGGTGGCGCTCGCAAAATTTCCTGAGTTTTCGCATACCTTTTGCAAAGAATAAGAAAGAACTAGAAAGCTGCAAGCAGCTGTGAGCGGGACCGAGTGTGCATACGTTGGGATGTGCGCACGTTGGGCATGCGCTGGACGCCGCAGTCGCGCAGCTCTGCCCACACGCACGATTCCCATTGCGTACGTACGAGCACACAATAACCCCAATGCATAGGGGTTTTTGAAAATTTCTAGGGGGCGCCACTGAGCCATTTTGCTCCGCCCACACACAATACCCTTTACATACGTACGAGGTCGTCAGGGTGGACGTGTGTACCAACTTTCATGACTTTGCGATGATGATAAGGCTTTCATATTACAAACGGCATCACACGATTTTCACCTCTGGCCACGCCCACACCGTTCAGAGTTTGGAAAAGTTTCTCCATGAAGTTTTGCCCCCATGTCTTAAGAGTAACCTGGCCACGTTTGAAGATTTTAGCATGAAATATGTAGGAGGAGTTTGATCAAATAAGAGGTGTGGAAAAAAATGAAGTTTCCAACCACCATTATGTGGCGCTGTAGGTGGATATCACTTTTTTATATGTGCATGTTCAGGCTGGGTCCAGCATTCACCATATGAAGTTTGGGACAGATTGGATAATGTATGTGGGAGTTATAAGCGACTTAATTTTTTATGGCGCGTCATAAATTTGAGGCGTCGCCACGGCCACGCCCTTTAAGTTTTGAAAAAGTTGGCCAATGATTTTTTTGGCCCATGTCCTAAGAGTAGCCTGGCCAAGTTTGAAGCGTTTAGCATGAAATCTGTAGGAGGAGTTTGATAAAATGCGAGGTGTGGAAAAAAAAAGAAATTTCCAACCACCAGCAGGTGGCGCTATAGGTGGATGTCACTATTTTATATGTGCACGTTCAGGCTGGGTCCAGCAATCACCGGTTGAACTTTGGGAAAGATTGGATTATGTATGTGGAAGTTATAAGCAACTTAATTTTTCGTGGCGAGTGATGGCGAGTCATCAAACTTTGAGGCGTCGCCACGGCCACGCCCTTTAAGTTTTGAAAAAGTTGGCCAATGAATTTTTCCCTCCATGTCTTAAGAGTAACCTGGCCAAGTTTGAAGTCTGTAGCATTAAATCTGTAGGACAAGTTCGATCTTATACAAGGTGTGGAATCGGTCAAAAATGGCACGAAAACGCACTTTCCATCCAAAATGGCCGACTTCCTGTGTACGTGGCACATTGGCGGCCTGAGACTTTTTTGTGCGTCTTGGCATGATGAATGAGTGTACCGAGTTTCGTCGTCCCACGCTAAACTAATCCTATTGCGGGGACAATTTTTAAGCATCGTAGGGGGCGCTACAGAGTCAATGAGCGACTCCCAAAAATATAAAGTTTAGATTCTTTCATGTCGTCGACCGGCACATGGCGCTCGCAAAATTTCCTGAGTTTTCGCATACCTTTTGCAAAGAATAAGAAAGAAAGAAAGAAAGAAAGAAAGAAAGAAAGAAAGAAAGAAAGAAAGAAAGAATGAATAATAATAATAAACCTTACAGATACAATAGGGTCCTTGCAGTTTCACTGCTCGGTCCCTAATAATAATAAACCTTACAGATACAATAGGGTCCTTGCAGTTTCACTGCTCGGTCCCTAATAATAATAATAAACCTTACAGATACAATAGGGTCCTTGCAGTTTCACTGCTCGGTCCCTAACTAGAAAGCTGCAAGCAGCTGTGAGCGGGACCGAGTGTGCGTACGTTGGGATGTGCGTACGTTGGGGCATGCGCTGGACGCTGGGGCTGTAGCTCTGCCCACACGCACGATACCCTCTGCGTACGTACGAGCACATAAAAACCCCAATGCGGAGGGGTTTTATGAAAATTTCTAGGGGGCGCCACTGAGCCATTTAGCACCGCCCACACACAATACTCTTTACATACGTACGAGGTCGACAAGGCGGACGTGTGTACCAAGTTTTATGACTTTGCGATGATGATAAGGCTATCAAATCACAAACGCCATAACACGATTTTCACCGCCTGAACACGCCCACACCGTTCAGAGTTTGGAAAAGTTTCTCAAGATTTTTCTTCCCCCCATGTCTTAAGAGTAACCTGGCCAAGTTTGAAGATTTTAGCATGAAATATGTAGGAGGAGTTTGATCAAATGCGAGGTGTGAAAAAAAAAGACGTTTCCGACCACCATTAGGTGGCGCTGTAGGTGGATGTCACTATGATAATATGTGCGCGTTCAGGCTGGGTCCAGCAATCAACGTATGAAGTTTGGGACAGATTGGATAATGTATGTGGAAGTTATAAGCGACTTAATTCTTCATGGCGAGTCATAACTTTGAGGCGTCGCCACGGCCACGCCCTTTGAGGTTTGAAAAAGTTTCTCCATGATTCTTTCCCCCCATGTCTTAAGAGTAACCTGGCCAAGTTTGAAGGTTTCTGCATTAAATATGTAGGAGGAGTTTGATCAAATGCGAGGTGTGAAAAAAAAAGATGTTTCCAACCACCAGCAGGTGGCGCTATAGGTGGATGTCACTATGATAATATGTGCGCGTTCAGGCTGGGTCCAGCATTCACCGTTTGGCGTTTGGGACAGATTGAACAATGTATGTGGGAGTTATAAGCAACTTAATTTGTTGTGGCGAGTGATGGCGAGTCATCAAACTTTGAGGCGTCGCCACGCCCACGCCCTTTGAGGTTTGAAAAAGTTTCTCCATGAATTTTTGCCCCCATGTTTTAAGAGTAACCTGGCCAAGTTTGAAGCTTGTAGCATTAAATCTGTAGGAGGAGTTCAATCAAATGCGAGGTGTGGAAAAAAAAGACATTGCAGTTTCACTGCTCGGTCCCTAATAATAATAAACCTTACAGATACAATAGGGTCCTTGCAGTTTCACTGCTCGGTCCCTAATAATAAACCTTACAGATACAATAGGGTCCTTGCAGTTTCACTGCTCGGTCCCTAATAATAATAAACCTTACAGATACAATAGGGTCCTTGCAGTTTCACTGCTCGGTCCCTAATATAAACCTTACTGATACAATAGGGTCCTTGCAGTTTCACTGCTCGGTCCCTAACTAGAAAGCTGCAAGCAGCTGTGAGCGGGACCGAGGTGTGCGTACGTTGGATGTGCGCACGTTGGGGCATGCGCTGGACGCCGTAGTCGCGCAGCTCTGCCCACATGCACGATACCCTCTGCGTACGTATGAGCACATAATAACCCCAATGCGGAGGGGTTTTTGAAAATTTCTAGGGGGCGCCACTGAGCCATTTTGCTCCACCCACACACGATACCCTTTACATATGTACGAGGTCGTCAGGGTGGACGTGTGTGCCAAGTTTCATGACTTTGTGATGATGATAAGGCTTTCAAATCACAAACGCCATCACACGATTTTCACCGCCTGGCCACGTCCAGACCGTTCAGAGTTTTTAAAAGTTTTTCAATTCATTTATCCTACCGTGTCTTAAAGCTAGGGTAGGTAATCCTAGAGAGCTAGCAAGAGAGCTAGCAAGATTCGAAAGTGTCCCCTCCTCTAAGCTCCACCCCCCCCTCCCCATTCCGTCAGTGCTTCATCCAAAGCCGGTAGAACCGCATGCGCACATGGAGCAGGGAGCCGGCAGAGGGGGGCGTAGGCAGAAAGCAGAGGCATCTGATTGGTTTTTTGTAGGCGAGATCAGCGTCTCGCTGATCTCGGATTGGTCAGCTTTTTCTCAGTCCTGCAGCTGCCACAGAGGTCTGATTATTTTCGTCCCTTTTTCTAAATACATCTTGTATAGATTTCTCTCAGGATAGATGGACCATTTGACCCAGTATTACAAAATGTGTTTCTGAACAGGATTACCAACCATGTCTTTAAGAGTAACCTGGCCAAGTTTGAAGATTTTACCATTAAATCTGTAGGAGGAGTTCGATATAATGCGAGGTGTGGGGGAAAAAAAGATGTTTCCGACCACCAGCAGGTGGCGCTATAGGTGGATGTAACTATGTTATATGTGCGCATTCAGGCTGGGTCCAGCATTCACGGTATGAAGTTTGGGACAGATTGGATAATGTATGTGGGAGTTATAAGCGACTTAATTTTTAGTGGCGAGTCATAAATTTGAGGCGTCGCCACGGCCACGCCCTTTGAGGTTTGAAAAAGTTGGTCGATGATTTTTTCCCCCCAGGTCTTAAGAGTAACCTGGCCAAGTTTCAAGTCTCTAGCATTAAATCTGTAGGACGAGTTCGATCAAATGCGAGGTGTGGAAAAAAACTGAAGTTTCCGACCACCATTAGGTGGCGCTGTAGGTGGATGTCGCTATGATAATATGTACACATTCAGGCTGGTTCCAGCATTCACCGTATGAAGTTTGGGACAGATTAAATAATGTATGTGGGAGTTATAAGCGACTTCATTTTTTGTGGCGTGTGATGGCGAGTCATCAAACTTTGAGGCGTTGCCACGGCCACGCCCTTTGAGGTTTGAAAAAGTTTCTCCATGAATTTTTCCCCCCATGTCTTAAGAGTAACCTGGCCAAGTTTGAAGTCTGTAGCATGAAATCTGTAGGACAAGTTCGATCTTATGCAAGACGTGGAATCGGCCAAAAATGGCAGGTAAACGCACTTTCCATCCAAAATGGCCGCCTTCCTGTGGACGTGGCACTGTGATGGCATGAGACTTTTTGGTGCGTCTGGGTATGATGAATGAGTGTACCGAATTTCGTCGTCCCACGCAAAACTAACCCCAATGTGTGGACCATTTTTAAGTACCCTAGGGGGCGCCACTGAGCCACTTTGCTCCGCCCACACACGATACCCTTTACATACGTACGAGGTTGTCAGGATGGACGTGTGTGCCAAGTTTCATGACGCTGTGATGATGATAAGGCTTTCAAATCACAAACACCATCACACGATTTTCACCGCCTGGCCACGCCCACATTGTTTAGAGTTTGGAAAAGTTTCTCCATGAATTTTTGCCCCCATGTCTTAAGAGTAACCTGGCTAAGTTTGAAGCTTGTAGCATTAAATCTGTAGGAGGAGTTTTATAAAATGTGAGGTGTGGCAAAAAAAGACGTTTCCGACCACCAGCAGGTGGCGCTATAGGAGGATGTCACTATGATAATATGTACGCGTTCAGGCCGGGTCCAGCATTCACCATTTGAAGTTTGGGACAGATTGGATAATGAGTGTGGAAGTTATAAGACTTCCTGTGTACGTGGGACCATGGCGGCAAGAGACTTTTTTTTGCGTCTGGGCATGATGAATGAGTGTACCGAATTTCATTGTCCTACGCGAAACTAACCCCATTGCGGGCACCATTTTTAAGCATTGTAGGGGGCGCTACAGAGTCAATGAGCGACTCCCAAAAATATAAAGTTTAGATTCTTTCATGTTGTCGACTGGCAGGTGGTGCTCGCAAAATTTCCTGAGTTTTCACATACCTTTTGCAAAGAATAATAATAAGAAGAAGAAGACGGAATAATAATAAACCTTACAGATACAATAGGGTCCTTGCAGTTTCACTGCTCGGTCCCTAATAAACCTTACAGATACAATAGGGTCCTTGCAGTTTCACTGCTCGGTCCCTAATAAATGACTTAGGCGGTTATTTTAGGAAGGTGACGATATTGGATTTTATCAATCTGTGTTTGATGAAGAATGAAGAATCATCCTCACACACCAGAGTAAGTCATGGAGTTCCCCAGGGTTCTGTGCTTGGACCGATTCTTTTCACTTTAAACATGCTTCCATTAGATAACATTATTAGACAGCATGGCATAAATTTCCATTGCTATGCTGATGATACCCAGCTGTACTTATCTATAAAACCAGATGAACCCAATAGGTTGGTCAGACTACAAGCATGTCTTAAAGACATAAAGACCTGGATGACTCAGAACTGTCTGCTGCTAAATTCATACAAACTGAAGTCTTTATCTTTGGACCTGAGCGCTTCAGGGAGAAATTGTCTAGCTATATAGTTACTCTAGATGGTATTTCCTTGGCTTCTAGTTCTACAGTGAGGAACCTTGGAGTTATTTTTGACCAGAACTTATCATTTGACTCGCATATAAAACAGGTTTCTAGGACTGCCTTCTTTCATCTTCGTAATATTGTTAAAATCAGGAACATCTTGTCTCAGAGTGATGCAGAAAAACTGCTCCATGCATTTGTTACTTCAGGATTGGACTACTGTAATTCTTTATTATTGGGCTGTCCCACATATTCTCTGAAAAGCCTCCAGCTGATCCAAAATGCTGCAGCCAGAGTTCTGATGAGAACTAACAGGAGAGATCATATTTCTCCAGTTTTAGCTTCTCTTCATTGGCTCCCTGTTAAATTCAGAATAGAATTTAAGATTCTTCTCCTCACATATAAAGCTCTTAATGACCGAGCTCCATCATATCTTAAAGATCTCATTGTAAGATATTTTCCTAACAGAGCACTTCGTTCCCAAACTGCAGGTTTACTTGAGGTTCCCAGAGTTTCTAAAAGTAGAATGGGAGGCAGAGCCTTCAGTTATCAGGCCCCTCTCTGTGGAACCAGCTGCCAGTTTGGGAGGCAGAGCCTTCAGTTATCAGGCCCCTCTCTTGTGGAATAAGCTGCCAGTAAATGTCCGGGAAGCAGACACCCTTTCCACTTTTAAGACCAGGCTTAAAACTTTCCTTTTTTATAAAGCTTATAGTTAGGGATGGCTCAGGTAATCCTGAAACATCCCATAGTTAAGCTGCTATAGGCCCAGCCTGCTGGGGGGCCTCATCTGTCACACCTTTCCTCACTTTACTCTCTTTATGTATGTGTGAAAATATTGTGGTCATTAACTCGTGTTTCCCTGTTCCAACAGATATCCTTTGAATGGTGTTACAGTGCCCCCCCCCCTTTCTGTCTTCTCAAACCCCAGCTGGTGGAGGCAGATGGCCACCCTTCCTGGTTCTGGTTCTGATGGCCACCCTTCCTGGTTCTGGTTCTGCCAGAGGTTTCTTCCTGTTCAAAGGGAGTCGTTTCTCTCCACAGTCGCCTCAGGCACGCTCAGGACGGGAGATTGGACCGAAAAAGAAAAAAAAGAAAAAAAGTTTTCAGTGCAATCTGTTGGTTTCCTTAGCTAGGAAATTGTTTTTGAATTGGCTCTATATGAATGAATTGGATTATTTTATGAATAATTATGATTACAATGAATTGAATTCCAATTGGCTTGAATTGGACTTTATTATCTAAGTGCCTTGAGATGACATTTGTTGTATTTGGCGCTATATAAATAAAATGAATTGAATTGAGCTGTATTCCAGCTCAGATTCCTGCACACTATAAACTATGTTTTTGTGAATGCACTTTGCATTGATTTTAAAGTTACAAACCCAAGAAAGCTGACAAACTGTTACAGTGTCTGGGTGTATGCATTTTTGTGCCGATTCAACCCTAAATAAAAAAACCTTTTTGGTTAATTCAGTCAATTAAATCCATTCTAACATTTTCAAGTGTGTTCGTTTCATGGACTCAGTCAGTGGATGTTTTAAGTTTACAATAGTTTTAAGTTGATAATAGCAGGTATCCCTGGCCTGGTGTTACGGTGTTTGTTGTCCCCTCTTTTCTGTCTTCTCAAACCCCAGCTGGTGGAGATGGATGGCCACCCTTCCTGGTTCTGGTTCTGATGGCCACCCTTCCTGGTTCTGGTTCTGCCAGAGGTTTCTTCCTGTTCAAAGGGAGTCGTTTCTCTCCACAGTCGCCTCAGGTACGCTCAGGACGGGAGATTGGACTGAAGACAAGTTTCGGCGCAAATCTGTTGGTTTCCTTAGCTAGGAAATAGTTTTTGAATTGGCTCTATATGAATGAATTGGATTATATTGAAATTAATTATGATTACAATGAATTGAACTCCAATTGGCTTGAATTGGACTTTATTATTTAAGTTCCTTGAGATGACATTTGTTGTAATTTGGCGCTATATAAATAAAAATGAATTGAATTGAATTGAATTTACTCTACCTGGCGCAGTAAGAGACAACATGAACACTATGCAGTTCAACAAAATCTGCAGCCATAAAATTCTAATCTGCCCAAGAGTCCACAAATGGTATTATTGCCACCTCCTTAAAGTTACATGGCAAAACAGCAGTTACATGAGTGCGAAAGGGGATGGAAAAACTAGGAGCCTGGCTTCGGCCCACCTGTGTACCTCCATCCTCAGATTAGCCTAGTCTATTGGGAGACTTGAGCAATCACTCGAATGTGACCGGGCTGGCCATAATAAATACCCATACCCCTAACCCTAACCCTCCATGGGCTGAGGGGAGGGCTGGACAATAGGAGGATGGCCTTCCTCTGGAGTGGAGACTGCCTCCTGCTGGACAGAGGCTGCACCTGGAAACGGAGTGAAGGCTCCGTCCACGTTCCCAGAGTCTCTCCTGCATGTGGTTGTCCAACCACGGTGCATGGACAATTATCTTAGCGAGGGACTCGGACTCATCCTGAGCCACTAGTTCATCCTTTAGGCCTTCATTCAGGGAGCATAGGGATATTCCCATTCTTCCCGGCCGCTCTCGGTCGCCAGGGCGGTGAGTTCAACGGCGTGGCTGGGGACTGACCTGGAGTCTTCGCAGGGTGAGAGCAGTCGGTTGCCCGCCTCCTTACCGCACACCGGATGGTTGAAGACCCCTCTCATCTCCGCCACGAACCGCTGATAGGAAGAGCAGAGCCCTTCCCCGTCCCCGGCGTAGCGCTCCAGCGGCGGGAGATGGGGCTCACGGAGAGGAGGCGGAGCCGGCGGATCCGAGAGGGGAGGTAGAGGAGGAGGAAAACATTGTCTCTGGGAGAGCGAAGCGACGCTGGAGCCCTGTGCTTGAATTGACACTGAGTTTGAATTGTCCCCCCCATCACTATACAGTGAGTCAGCCATCTTTAGCACTCACCTGAAACTTGTGATTAACTAGTTCAGTACATCCTGTCATGCAGTACACAAAAAGGTAGTTTACAGAAAATAACCCTAGCCCTACATGGGTTGCATGCATGGTGCTCTGAAGCCAGGAGCTAAACAAGCTAACTGCTACTAGCTGGCGCCAAATTCAACATGCTGCTTTTCTGACCCATGTAGAATACAAGGTGAACAAACATTTATTTTCAGATGTTTCCATCATGAAGTGACTCATCCCTTTTTCTGCCTGATTTGCAAAACTTGATGAATTATTAGGCAAATATATTCAGGAACCATATTTGAAATATTTAAAATACATATTTGATGTTCAGTCTCAACAGTAAACATGTCAGGGGTAAGTTAGGTTGTAATGCAGTTCACTTTTTCAATATTTGCATGTGAGCTGCAACAACACGGACACTGAAACAGGGCTCTAAAACAGTTATTGGCATATTCATTTGTATTTGTGGGTGATGATCCATGTAGTGTGCTGTAACTGTAACTCAGTAACTGTAACTCAGTAACTGTAACTCAGACTGTGACAGCTTTTGGGGAATTCTTCAGCTGATATCTATTTTAGGAGCTTTCTCTGGGGCTGAGTCGACCTCAGGAGATTGACTGGAGGCTTGCATTAAAATGCTTTTGTTTGCTGTGAGTCAGGTTGAGAAGGGGAATGAAAAAAAAGACTTTCCCTCCAAACATGCACATCCCTCCTGCTCTCTGTGTGCTGCACGGTGCTTCACTTCAAGGTTGAAATTGATCGCTTCTCACCAGCGGAGTATCCGTTGCACTGGTGGCTGCACCTGAGCTCTTTTAAACTGTGCCTGTGTGTATCTCTGAGCTGGATAACAGCCGTGGCTGCTGTGGGGATGTGTGGGGGGTTGGTGGTCTGTGAAAAGGGGAGGAGGACCTCACATTTAGCTGCTGTCTCCTGGGAGAGATTAAGCAGTTCAGTGTTTGCTGCGTCTCTCCATCACTCCTACATGTTCCTCTCTTTCTGGAGCAGGGCAGGGTGTACCTTTTCAGCTGTCCTCCTCTGCACTTTCTGTTCCTCTCCTTTACTCTTGTTTCCTCTGCTTGCTTGTTTTCCCTTCATCCATCCTGCACGCTTGTGACAGTCTGAACTATTTCCCCCTGACTGTTTCTATTTTGCACCCTCTTTTCATTTTCAGCCCTCTGTCTTCTGGACATCCAGCTGATTCTCTTCACTAACAGCCCAGATGGCACAGAGTTATGGCCACCCACCCTCCTCCTCCTGCATCCTAACTGCACAGGAGCCCCTCTGTCCCCACTCTGGCATAGATGGGCTGCTTTGGCTTGGCTGTCCCACTGAGCCGTTTCCCCGGTCCCGTGTGGAGCCCTGTGGAGCTCAACCACCACTCACATTAATCTCCTAAACGATCGTGGACCTAAGAGGATCAATACTCATTTTCAGGGAGCAGCATGATCCCTTAATGTAGTGGAGGATGGCTGCTTATCCCATACCCCCCCTCTTGTCCTCTGTTTTAACTCCCCATTGTAAGAGCAAAAGTCAGCCTTTCATTTAATTTCATGGCCCACTTCAGTTAAAACAATATCTGGCTCTTATTACTGATGTCGTCAGAAACTCTGCAGCATCCTCATGATGGAAACTGCTCGTGTCCTCATTAACTCAGGCATTCCGTTTTACTGTGAGGTGGCTGTTTCTAGCAGGCAGATCAACCCTAATTTATTCCAATAAAAGAAGGGTCACAGGGCACCTGTGTCCAACATTGCTGCTTTCATGTTGTTCCCGGTTGCTGGAGCGTTAGTTAGCTGGAATACAGAACACCAGATAAAGCACCCTGTTTTACTGCAGAAGCTCTAAGACACATCTAAGATGTCTTCAGGCTATTTCATATGTACAGCGGTAAAAAATGTTATCCTTTGTTTTCCACAGATGCTGAGAAATGACTTCATACTAACGCTTGTGTCATGATCCAAGGAAAATGGGAAAGCTCGGACTTTCCACTGGATAACAGGCATCCTATTTTTCCAGGCTGTGTGCAGGGAACACCGCTACAACCGCACGGCATGGTTAGCCGACCACCCATCATTGATCTTTGCTGATGCAGACTGTTTCTGTGGCCTTTTTTCATCAGAGAGAGCGCTGGGCACCCTCCCCTGACCATTTCTCCCAGGCTGCACTGGTGGGAGGGGCCACCTGGAACAAGTTTGGATGTGTTGTTTATGCTAAAGCTATTATTCTGTGTCTGGGCAGGCTGCCCTGAGAGCTAGACTGCTCTGCTGCTTCTGAATGATTCACCCCAGAGATCTGCCATCCTCTGTATACAAGCTGTCCCATGAAGCTGAATGATCAGCTGACTGTCCGCATCTTCACAGTAAGATTTATATCCAGCTTTTATGTTTCTGACAGAAAATATTGTGCGTCTCTTTATGATGAAATCTAGACTGTGTAATACAAATAGATTTTAAAAAGCGGTAGCTTCTCTTAATTTCTTAAATCCCTCCCAAAGATTCCCAGATGTCACGCTCCCAGCCCACAGTTTCCCTTTACAATGCAGGAAAACCGGCTGACAGAGCGGAGCTATTACTGAGACTAACACCGAAAGCATTCCCACTGTAGGAACCTTTGGCAGTTCCTAGAACCTTTTCAGGAACGGGGCCGTTTTTTCCCGCATTCGCACATACAGGAACTCGGGACCACTTCCCTCAGCTCCTGGAACCATTTCAGCTCCTTCTCCTCAGCTGGGTCTGTTCTGGGTTCTATAGGAACACATCTGACAGAGGTGTTTGGTGGTCGGTAGCTCCGCCCCTTGGGGGTTGGTAGCTCCGCCCCTTGGTGGTCGGTAGCCCCGCCCCTTGTCATGTTGTCAGGCTGAAATGTTTCCTGATACGACACGGACACAACCTTGGCGTGTTTAATAAGTTAAACCTCCACGTGGTCTCCTTTGTCTGCGGCGCTCTGCTCTCCTTCCTTCATGAAACCAAGAAGTACGGCCTGCGCTCCATCCTTCGTCTCCTGACTCTCTCTGTGAGCTCTTCCAGCCTCCATGTTAGACGCCCCATGTGATCGTCCATGATTAATATCACCATCATGCAGACCATGAACACGGTGGCCTCCCCGCTCTCCATGTTAGCTTCTTGGTGGTGTTTTTTCTTCTCTCCTTACTTTTACCGGGTTTTGTTTTGTTCTGTTTTGTTGTTGAATGTGGCGCTAAAGTAACACGTCGCTGTCGCAGACGGCTGCGTCGCATCAGTCCCGACTCATGTGGGAATGCAGACTGAAACAGTTCCCCTGGGGAAGGGCAGTTATCAGAACGGAATTCTTAGAACTGCTCTGTCCGAATGCGGCTTATGTCACCCACCAGACGGCAGGTAGCACAAACTTTGGAGAGGAGCCACCCTGTCCTGTCACTGCAGGGCACGGAACCTCAAGTATCATGTCATAGAAACTCCTTCTTCCTCATCACCACAAGCATCCGAAGGAATTTACCTCCAACATGTGATCTTGGATTTTTCTTTCCTATTTACAGAGCCTTGTGTGAAAAGCAGTGTGTGTGTGTGTGTGTGTGAAGCTTCAGCTCTGATTGGACGCAGTGTGAACCTGCTGATCGTGCTTGCATGTCTTCCTCTCTTCATCACTGCTGCTGTGAGCTGGGCTCAGGAGAACAGCAGGGTCTTTCTTCAGGTGGAGGATTGAATCAGTGATGACAGTCTCATGACCTCTTCCTCTCTAACACACACACACACACACACACACACTCTGTCTGCAGTGCTACTGACCCGCTGTGCTTCACACACACATTCAAATACAACAGGTTGCCAGTTCAGATTTATGGAGAAAATGGACATATTGGGAGTTATTACTCATCATGATAAGCTGCTGTCCTAAGCTGAGTAATTAGTCCCAGGTGTAGTTAGTGCCTTTAAAAGGATTCTGTCACACTAAAACTTCAGCAAACTGTATAAAATGGTCCACTTCCAGAAAGGTCATTGGCACTTTGTTACTAACAGCTGAAGCCAACACAAGCACTGAGTAACACCACCTCCAGCTTTAAATGGCCGCTCTGCAAACACCACCGTGGGGCAGGGGCAGGTACACCAAGCACACTTCCAGCACCCACCCGTGCTGCGCGAGGCGGGGGGCTGGGGAGGTGGGGAAGGTGATGTCGTAAAGCTTCAGTGTCGTAAACCAGGTGCGGAGAGGGGGAGGTGAGGGGAGGAGGAGGAGGGGGAGAGGGGTGAGAGAGGAGGTGACTCTCCGGCAGCATTTAGACACAGCGAAAGGATCATGGCGGATGGCCCCAGGTGTAAGCGCAGAAAGCAGGCGAACCCGAGGAGGACCAACGGTGAGTAAAACTACTTCCGACGCCGAGTTTTTCTGTTGGGGAAGCGGTCTGGAGCCTCTTGTATTGGCGGGGGGGTTTGTAGAAAAGTTGAACAGCATTGTAAGTGTGTTTTTAGCAACAGAAAGTGCTGGGAAGTAGCGGAGAGCGCTGTATTCCAGCCCCGCGCGGCGGACCGTTATACCTGGGTCGCGTCTCTCCCTCCGCCTAGCGGTCCGCCGCGCCGCTGTACGCCGCTCAGCCCGAGCCGGGGAGCCGCTCATCCGCCTCACATTCATCTCAACACCCGCCGAACTCTTAAAAAGTGTCTGATTTAGTTGGGTTGTGCTAAGTTTCGGAGCTCAGCACCAAAGTGTGAGCTGTTTCTGTGGGGAGCCGGAGCGGTTCTGCTCTCATCTCTGTGAGAAGCGGCGGGGACTGAGCTGCCTTTCACCGGAACAATACTGTCTCTTTGGTGGACTCTTAGTGCCTGATTGAAACGCTGATGTTGTCCGCTGCTAGTCAGTTTCACACGCATACACGCGCGCGCGCGCAGACAGCAGCACGGTGTGTTTTAGGAGGAAACGGGAGCGCGTCCTGTTTCCATCCTCCCGGTCCCAGTGCCGGTGCCGGTGCCGGTCCCAGTACCGGCTCACAACGGCTCTGTGGTGACTAACTAACGGTCACACTGAGCGCAGTGCACGCTCGGCTGCACGGGGAACCCGAGGTAGCGAGGAATATCTCACGCGCTGTTTGTGTGAGCCGGGCAGCGTTCTCCATATAAGGACAGCGGATCCTCTTCAGTCGCGCGCTGGGGGTCCCGATTGTTGTTGGACGGAACCGAGGGTCCTGTGGCCCCCCGTGGGTGGCAGTGGAAGCCTCGCGCGGTGGCCAGATTAAACTGTCCCCGTACTTCTCTCCTGTTCCTGTGACACGCGCCGGATTTAATGTTCACGCGCTCACATTGAGGACTTCAGGCTCGTTTCCGGTGTTCAGGCGGCATTAGTTGTGATTAGGTACAGAAAGCAGTGGTTCTGCTGCGGGTCCACGCGGAGGGTCTGAGGGCAGAGTGCAGCCGACGGGAAGGAGCTCACGCGCCTCTGTTTCACTGTGACGGGGCGCGCGGCTGTCTCTGTGGACAGTGCACCTCATGATGATTTGAAGAGTGGCACGTGGTACTTTTCCTGTTGGCCAGTCCCTGCTTTTAAAGCCTCAGATTCTGTCTCTGGGTTAGTTTTTACAGGATGTCCATCTCTCTTTTCCCTCCTCTTTTCCTGCTCTTCCTCCTCTCTTTGCTCTTCCTCCTCTCTTTCCTGCTCTTCCTCCTCTCTTTTCCTGCTCTTCCTCCTCTCTTTGCTCTTCCTCCTCTCTTTCCTGCTTTTCCTCCTCTCTTTCCCTGCTCTTCCTCCTCTCTTTGCTCTTCCTCCTCTCTTTGCTCTTCCTCCTCTCTTTGCTCTTCCTCCTCTCTTTTCCTGCTCTTCCTCCTCTCTTTCCTGCTCTTCCTCCTCTCTTTCCCTGCTCTTCCTCCTCTCTTTGCTCTTCCTCCTCTCTTTCCTGCTCTTCCTCCTCTCTTTGCTCTTCCTCCTCTCTTTCCCTGCTCTTCCTCCTCTCTTTGCTCTTCCTCCTCTCTTTGCTCTTCCTCCTCTCTTTGCTCTTCCTCCTCTCTTTGCTCTTCCTCCTCTCTTTTCCTGCTCTTCCTCCTCTCTTTCCTGCTCTTCCTCCTCTCTTTCCCTGCTCTTCCTCCTCTCTTTGCTCTTCCTCCTCTCTTTCCTGCTCTTCCTCCTCTCTTTGCTCTTCCTCCTCTCTTTCCCTGCTCTTCCTCCTCTCTTTGCTCTTCCTCCTCTCTTTGCTCTTCCTCCTCTCTTTCCTGCTCTTCCTCCTCTCTTTCCTGCTCTTCCTCCTCTCTTTGCTCTTCCTCCTCTCTTTCCCTGCTCTTCCTCCTCTCTTTGCTCTTCCTCCTCTCTTTCCTGCTTTTCCTCCTCTCTTTCCCTGCTCTTCCTCCTCTCTTTGCTCTTCCTCCTCTCTTTGCTCTTCCTCCTCTCTTTTCCTGCTCTTCCTCCTCTCTTTCCTGCTCTTCCTCCTCTCTTTCCCTGCTCTTCCTCCTCTCTTTGCTCTTCCTCCTCTCTTTCCTGCTCTTCCTCCTCTCTTTGCTCTTCCTCCTCTCTTTCCCTGCTCTTCCTCCTCTCTTTGCTCTTCCTCCTCTCTTTGCTCTTCCTCCTCTCTTTGCTCTTCCTCCTCTCTTTGCTCTTCCTCCTCTCTTTGCTCTTCCTCCTCTCTTTTCCTGCTCTTCCTCCTCTCTTTCCTGCTCTTCCTCCTCTCTTTCCCTGCTCTTCCTCCTCTCTTTGCTCTTCCTCCTCTCTTTCCTGCTCTTCCTCCTCTCTTTGCTCTTCCTCCTCTCTTTGCTCTTCCTCCTCTCTTTGCTCTTCCTCCTCTCTTTCCTGCTCTTCCTCCTCTCTTTCCTGCTCTTCCTCCTCTCTTTGCTCTTCCTCCTCTCTTTCCCTGCTCTTCCTCCTCTCTTTGCTCTTCCTCCTCTCTTTCCCTGCTCTTCCTCCTCTCTTTGCTCTTCCTCCTCTCTTTGCTCTTCCTCCTCTCTTTGCTCTTCCTCCTCTCTTTGCTCTTCCTCCTCTCTTTCCTGCTCTTCCTCCTCTCTTTGCTCTTCCTCCTCTCTTTGCTCTTCCTCCTCTCTTTCCTGCTCTTCCTCCTCTCTTTGCTCTTCCTCCTCTCTTTCCTGCTCTTCCTCCTCTCTTTTCCTGCTCTTCCTCCTCTCTTTGCTCTTCCTCCTCTCTTTGCTCTTCCTCCTCTCTTTGCTCTTCCTCATCTCTTTCCTGCTCTTCCTCATCTCTTTCCTGCTCTTCCTCCTCTCTTTGCTCTTCCTCCTCTCTTTTCCTGCTCTTCCTCCTCTCTTTGCTCTTCCTCCTCTCTTTGCTCTTCCTCCTCTCTTTGCTCTTCCTCCTCTCTTTATTGAGCGTGATGGTAATCTTGGTGCAGCTCTGCTGATCTGCAGCCGTACAGATGTGTGGCCTGTTGCTTTGGGGTGTTGCTCCCCTTGTGGCAGGGCAGGTGAGGTGGCATGCAGGTCAGCTTCCCAGCATTTAGACGGGTGAAATGAAAGGCTGGAACATGTTCCATGTTTGTGTGCAGCTGTGATGAAAGTGTGTGCTCAGCACCCAGAGGCCTGCAGGAGGAGCTGAGCTGAAGGTGAGCTGTAAACAGAGAGGTGCTAACAGCCAGCAGGGCGACAGGTGTTGGGAATGGACAGGATACTGCAGCTTTCTTTGTCGCTTCTCCCCACTCAGCTCCTCTCAGGAATAGCTGCGATGGTAATTTAACACAGCAATTTGGGAATGGAGGAATGCGTCTGGTGTTAACATTCTTTGCAAAAATAAACAGGGCTGTGGTGCTGGGACAGCTTGGGACCCGTGCTGCTGAGGTGCTTTCCACGTTTTCACCACTTTGTTGGAGTGCAGGAAGCTGATTTTTTTTTTTTTTGTTTTTGTTGACAGCACCTCACATTCATGTGTCTCTTCCTTTAATCTGTCTTCCTCTCTTTCTGAGGCCTAGACATGCTCTTCCATCTTGATGTTGGCCCTTTGTAGAACCTGGCGTAACGCTACAGGCAGTGTTCAGGGGCCTGATCCAGCCACCCTCACACTAAAGCCCCCCCCGGACTCGCTCACCGTGGCTGAACACAGCCACAGGCTGCTCATGCATTGCTCTGGCTGTGGCTGCAGTGCGTGCTGTGGACTCCACACACCAGACGTTACATTCAGAAGGTCCACTGCTGGTGTGTGGGGAGGACACACTGCTCATCATCAGCTCGCTCAGCAGCTTCATATGGAAGGGCCAGGTTAGAAGACTCTCGCTCAGTTTCTTCTCCTCCGACCGGCCTGCTCTTTATTTTGGAGATGGTGGGTGGAGATGGGGATGGGGTGTAAAGACACAGTAGCCAGGGTGCTGTTGATTGCCCCAGACCTAGGCACCCATGCTCTCTCAGAGTATGACTTCACTTTACTCCTCTGTGCCATTGTGTGGCTTCCAGCGTGTCCAATTGTGTTTGTGTTTAAGTCTGTTCAATGACAGGGGGAGAGGGGGGCTTTCTCTGCCCACTCCCTCTCTCCTTCCAGTCCTCCCCCTTAAACTGAGAGCTCCATGCTCCCTGTAGAACAACTTGGGGAAGGGGGGGGACAACAGGTGTCAAGTGTGGAGGTGTAGCTGCTGGCAGATGTAAAGTATAACATCTCCCACACCTCCATTAATGTAAGAGTCCAAATAAACCAGAAAAACAAAAAGATTTCATGCTTCATTTAGGAGGAACGGCCATTTTTGATTGAATTTTCTCTAAAAATTCATCAAAAGGTTTAGGCTGGGAACAGCCTCTCCTCATGGGACCATCCAGCAGAGCTGAAGTGAAGCCATGTCCAGCTCTGTTAAGGCAGCTTAATGATTAGCTGGTCCCATGGAGGAGGAGAGCATTAGCCTATAAAAAGGTGCTCTCCCTTCATAAAGAAGGAGCTCTAAACCCAGAGTCAGTTTCAGTAACCCCCTTAACTGTGCTTTATTGGGGTTTGTGTGGCTGAAAGCCTAAATGAAGCATTGTGTGTTGGGGCTTTGGTGAGAAAGCCTGAGGAGAAAGAGCCTAGTTACCTTTGCAGTTTGCCTCTCTTCCTCATACACTTTCAGTAGCAGAAGAAAAGGGCCATTCAGCGGCCCGGCATGGGGAGGGAGAGCCCTTTTCACACTCTGCTTGTGGGAAACTTCTCCTCCATACTGTGTTTGCCATTTGCATATGACCCATTCTTTTTGCAAAGGTCCCTGTGAGGGTGGAATCTGTGGAACGTTTGCAGAATTTTTTAAATCCCTCTCTCATGTGCCCCTTACGGCTTCAAGGGCCTGCGTAGCAGCAGTCTGACATTTTTGTCTTGAAAATGTAGCTTATGCCTATATCAGCCTCAGCTGAATAATTTCGGGCGGTGGTGTTTCTGTTGTAATGCTGTGTTGTACAGCGGCAGTGGGTTTAACTTCTGGCTTTAGGCTTGGTGTGGCACAGCAGGGAGGATGGCACAGACTGGGATCATCATCAGTGCAGGAGCCCCTCAAACCCACAGACCTGTCCTGCATTTGCTGACTTGGACAGGGGGTGGGATGTGGGGCAGGTGGAGGGAGCTGGTTGTATCGGCTCAGCTCACTGAACTGAACAAAAACAAGCCCCACACAGACCCCCTGGTTGCCCCCGGCCAGCATCGAAGATCATTTTGGTTCTGCAGGAGCCAGACCTGCAAGGCATGTGGACCAGCATCCACTGGCACGGCTCTGGTGGCAGAGGGAGACAGGTAGTGACACAGCAAGTGGCGCATGCTGGGATTTGATGCTGAGGTCAGTGTCAGACGTGAGCTCACTGAGCTGACAGGTGTATGTGCACCTCTCTGAACCTCCTCCTTTTTCTTCTCTTGCCTTTACTTTTATTTGTTCCCTGCAACTCTGTCCCCCACCCTGTCCACACGAGTGGGGGTGAGGGATAATATTCTCTATCGTGTGTCCACTTGGTGGAGAGATGATGTTTAAATTGCCATCCAGGCGGAGGCTGCCTGTTGATGTGTGTTTTTAATCATGTGTTTGGTTCTCCTCCTCTGGCCCACATTGAGCCCCTTTGGCTCGGTCTGCACACCCCTCCGTGTTTCCACATCAGCATTACCTCCTTTTCCTCCTCGCCCATCCATCCCTCCCCTCCTCAGAGTCCTCAGTGGAGCGGTTAATGAAAAAAAACTGGACTGACACAATAGGCAGAAGGTGGGCCTGGTAAACACCAGCTTGTGTTGGTCACAAAAGCTCATGAGTGAAACCGTGTGCTGGAGCTGAGCGCAGACCACCTGACTGCCACTTGTTTCAAATCTTTTTACATGGATGTCTTGTGCCCTTTAGATGTGCTTGACCTTACTGTGGACCCCCAGTGTCTCTGTCTACAGGAATTAAATGAGATGACATCAGAGGAAGACTAATCCACTGTCATGTATTGTGCTTTGAACACAGCCAAGTGGCTGGCTCTTTGCCAGCCCCTTATGATGACCATATTGATTTTCCTCTCCGTAGCACACAGAACTGATAATGGCCCTCCTGAGGGGCCACACATTTATATTCACATCCTGATTCCAATTGCACAGCCATGCTGTAATGTCCCGAGGGCCACAGTGACTAACAAATCCACTGCTCTGTACCCCACTCATTAAGCTAGCATGGCTAAGCTGTCACCATCAACCCTAACCCATAAAAAAAGTTTCAGTGCAATCTGTTGGTTTTCTTAGCAAGGAAATTGTTTTTGAATTGGCTCTAAATGAACGAATTGGATAATTTTATGAATAATTATGATTACAATTAATTGAACTCCAATTGGCTTGAATTGGACTTTATTATCTAAGTGCTTGAGATGACATTTGTTGTATTTGGCGCTATATAAATAAAAATGAATTGAATTGAATTGAATTGAACCCAGAACAGGGATGAATGTTACCTGTGCTCTGCTCTGAACTCATCACAGGGTTATTCTTCATGGAGCTCTGAAACACCCAGGTTCATTTCTTCAACATCTGTATTTGTACATTGCTTACTGATACATGCATCCAGCAGTTATTTTCTCACTTCCATCCCAAGTGTTGTGAAAAGTTGCTGAAACACACCCTTTCATCTCTATTCAACCTTTTAGACTTTTGATGTCTCGTGTAAATCAGAACTTTCTGTCCAAAGGCACCAGCAGGATATGGCAGAGCAGCTTCTTACATACCTAGGATGGTTCTGACCGTAGGAAATGGAATGAGGCCAGTGACCTCTGACCTGTATCAGCCCACCTGTCCTAAGCTCACTGCTGTTTACAGGCAAAACTGTAGGGAGGTCAAACGTGTCCTTCCACTGATTTCCATTTTCTTACTGTGTCCTCCGAACCCTCCGTTTCTCTCATGTGTCCCATGTGTTAGCTCCTTCTCTGTCTCTCATTTTTCTCTGCTGTAGGCATTCAGCCGTTTACCTATACAGCACACAGAAATAACATCTGACTAAAGCACAAGAGAGCCAGTGCTGCAGCCAGAGTGAGCAGAGGCAGAGATTGAAAGTTTCCTCTGGCAGGAGAACAGGGTGTGGCTCATGGTCAAATTCTGGCCTTCCCAAGAGGGACATGTTCAATGAGAGAGGAGTAGAGGAGCACTGACTTTCCCCTGCAAAGTGTCAGTGTCCTGCCTGATTTTACACCCATCCTCACTGCCAACTTTTCAATAAAGCCCTTTCATGCAAATTTCTAGTAAATGGATGTTTTTAAAGAGCAGGCCAGCTCTAAGTGACTGCTTAAGTAGGAACTTGAATTTGAAGGAAGAGAGTGTTATCTTTTCTACAATTAGGATGTAAGAGCTTTGAGCAATGTTAACTGTGCCCTAAAAGCAGATGAAGAGGTCACACAAGAATTCCCATGCACACCTTTCCAATCCCCATCATCAGTAATGACCCAGCACTCAGAATAAATGAAGCCGTAAATCACTCTGATCAAAGAGCATTAATGAGCAGCGCTCAGAATGAAACGTGCACTGCGTCTTTGTCACTTTGTGCTCCTCTAACGCACCAACATGACACACACATCCTGTCCCATCACAAGCTATCGATCAGCCTCTCAGGCCGAAGGTTAGTTTGTCATTTTCTCTTACCTCACCATGAACAAAACCCGGAAGTGTGTGAGAGATTACGGCCCAGGATGCAACCTGAGAGCCCTTTATCTCTGTGAAAACAAGAGGCTTCCTGCAGCCCTGCTCCCGTCCAGGCCACCCCCCCTTCCCTCCACCACCCAGCTGGCCCCCAGCACCTGTGGCAGCCTATTTAAGGATCCTCATCAGGGAGAGCCAGGGAGACCACAAACCATGAAAGCCTGGAAAAAGACTTTGTCCCTCTCCTAAGGTAGGCCTCCCAGCTTCACTCGGCTCGGGCCGAAGAAAAGGCCCCAGCTTCCACCAGCTCTTTATTTGCTCTGTGCACAGGTTCTCTCTGGAAACAGGGCTGATAAATATGATGCTTCCAGTAATTCAACATGCCTCTTTCCTCGTTTAATAATGCTGTTGCATGTAATTAGAGCAACAGAGAGCGGCCATCATGTTGTGTGTCAGCATCAGAAAAGGCTCCTGTGCTTGTTGAAGTTGCTGCCCCAGCTGGGAGGGTGGTTTGTCTGGACAGTAGCCTGCGTTGCATTTCAATAACCCCGTCCTCCCCCTGGTCTCTTTGCTGCTAACTGGCTCCCATTCACTGCAGTGTCCTGACGTCCCAGAGAGACCTAGATAAACAAGGACTATTCATCCCCTGCCTGCCTCGGCCTCTCCTTGTTTCAGTGCCAGGCTGCAGTGCACCCCCGACGCCGACAGCAGCGGGCACTGTGCCAGCAGCGCTTGTGCCCCACACTGGGCACTTTTAGATGGATTAAACTTAACTGTAGAGGCTGAGGGTCTCTGTGTGTGTGTGGGAGCAGTTATCTGTGGGTGTGGTGTGATGATGCAGGGCAGGCTGACTTCCTGTTGTTATAGTCCATCAGGGGAGCTCGGGGTGGGGGATGCTCCCATGAGATTACCCCGTGAGAGTCACATGGTCTGGCTGCATTGCATTTAAAGATCTTTTTGTTTTTTCTGGGGGTGTGTGTGCCTCAGTGTGTGAAATGTCCACTCCTGATCTTCACCTGGATTCTGACCAGAATGTGAACTTTCTCTTTGATTTTATGCCCTCCCCTCCACCCCCCCTGACCAGATGTTTAAGAGCTGTTTGTTTGCTCTTCCTATGGAGGTCGCTTTGATTGATGCATACCGTAGAACAGTGTCTTCAAGCTGATGCCATATGCCTCCCTTCCAGAGCAAAATGTTTAAAAGAGAGCTTGTACATTGATCATTGCAGTCGTGTGTTTGTGGGCAACAGCAGAGACCATGTCCCTCCTGTCCAGCCCACCTCTACCACTGCCCCACTCAGCAGCTCATTCAAAGCAGCGCCCTCCTAATCTGATGCATCTGTTGAATCAGGACAGATGTCCCGCAGGGTGTGGCAGTGACACAGCGTCTGGACGGGCTGAGAGGTGAGCAGGTGACTCCAGTGTGATTCAGATCCAAAGGAATCTCTCCTCTGTCTGTCTTTCACTCGGCTGCGTGGCCGTGCTGCCATTTGAACCACGAGTGCTCAGGAGGACAGGGACAGATTCTCAAGGCAATCAGGATTGCTATGGATGCACAATGACTCCAAAGTGTGCCGTCAGAAATACCGCAAGAGTTGTGCTTCAGCGTGATAACACGGTAGCAGGCTGATATCTGGGTTAAGCTTATCTGGGCCTCCTCTTGTAAAGGGCAGAGGCTTGGGGCTGAATTCCACCCAATAATGGTATTGTCCCATGACAGATAATGTTGATGTAAATCTGTTTATTGTTGGTGATGACTGTATTGAACAGAGACATGCTCTTTGGCCTGTCCTTGGGGAGCTTATCCTCCCAGCAGGACGGGCTGTGTTTTAATAAAAGCCAGGTTTAAACGGAGAAGCTTCGGGTCAGCAACGAGCAGATTAACCAACTAATAAAACATACATCCCAACGTATAGACAATCCCCTTGGAGGCTGTTTTATTAATATACAAAAATAGTGGGGATTACTGTCTACATGGCTGTGGAGAGGGGATTAGGGTAGTGGTCCAGACAGATTGGATTTAATGTGTGTGTGTCAGACTAAACCATTGCCTCATGTATGATCAGGCTGATCTCTGCTTGCTGGTTCAGACGCTGTCACATCCTGTTGTGTTTGTGGATCGCTTACATCCACTACATGTGTGGCTCAGCTTGGACTGGTTAAAGCCAAACATGATTGTGTTCTGTATTTTGTATCGTAGCACCTAGTTCCAGTGTGCATTTGATGTGTCATCTCTTTGCTATCTTAACCAAGAGCCTTAGATTTCTGTTTGAATTCAGTCAGTCGGTATATCTGACAGCATGCCTGACATGAAGAAAATAGTGCTAATCTATTGCACTACTAAAAGACTTTGAGTGGCTGAGACCATGTCAAAAATGCCAACACTATAAACTGATGCTCTCTCCTTGAGAATATGTAGGAAAGCTCACCCAAGAGGAGGACAGGTCCTCAGAGACTCCATGTTTCAGCTACCCCAGCATGAAGCTGTGGTCCTCAGGGGACCACGCTCAGCTCTGAGGGGAGATGGCTAAAGGCGCAGTGGGATGGCGGAGGATCAACCGACCTTGGCTGTAATCACTAAAAAGTGAAAACATGTGTAGTATTCTATTCCACAGATGTCCTAGAGATAGCAGTGGGTGTGTGTCCTTTACCTGTTTTAACATGCAGCCCCCCCCCCCCCACACACACACACACACACACACACAGTGGTGTTTATCTCCAAGGACGCCCGGCTAAAGGAGAGCGAGCCCCTTAATCATGTCTCTGTCCCATGTCCTCGTTATCACACACGATTAATGAGCTCTCCATTAATGGAAAAAAGCGGTGGTGCTGTCTGGCCTGTGGGGGGGGCGGGCAGTAAACGCCCCCGGGTGAACTGACTTCACCCTCTTAGGGAGATATGATAGCTGTCACTCAGTGCCTTTGTTCGGGGTGACGGGGTATTCCTTTAAAAGGTGTCTGCGTGCACATGGGGGTGTGTGTACATGTGGCCCCTCTCGGCCAGGGTTTGGATTGTTCCGAGCCAGCCTCCGTGCTCACTCTGCGGGGCCTTTGTGCGTCCGCCTTCCTCTTTTGTGTGCGATGGCTACAGTGGGTGAGGAGAGCCTGATGAGCCTGGAGGAGGAGGAGGAGGAGGAGGAGATGGGGGAGAAGGCGGCAGGTGCAACGGACACCCCGCGCAATCACCAGTGCTCAGCGAAAACAGCGACAGGAAATCAACGTTGTCTTGGCAACCTGGCACCATCGATTAAGCACGGCCGTCTGTGAGCTCGCATCACGGTCCCGGTGGAAATGGAGCGCGTTGGGTTTCAGGAGAGAAGAAGGATGAGGAGGAATGGGAGAAGTCAATGGTGGACTGTGAGCCGGAGGAAAAGGAGCGGCAGCTGATGGAAGGAAGGCCATGAGGACCACCGACTGAGCCCCTCAGTCATTTGGCTGCACTCTGCCAGCTCAGCTGCACCACACGTGTTGCTGTTTCAGGCCTCCTCAGAGCCGCCTGCCTTGGTTGTGCTGAGTATACGGCTCTGTGTGAGCACAGCTCTCTGTTTCCACGCTGTTGGTTCCCATAGTGCAGTTTGATTTAAAGACCCCATGGCACATGAAGAATTTCCTTTTCCTCCTCTGCAGGACTGCTCACTGTGATCACACTATCACTGTACACTGAAGTGGAGTGTTGCATAAGCTCTGCACAGAAGTAATCAATGCTCAGTATTGACCTGTTGGAGGAGGCTGGTCCAGCTCTCACTTTCTTTGCTTCTGTCTAACCCATGTGAGGGTGGTGTCTCCAGCAGCAACACAACCTGAACCCTCATTGAGATGGGCTCTCCTTATCATTGTTGTCTTGTTTTTTTAAAGGACGACAGCACAAAACTCTCCCTGTGTCGTCCCACTGCTGTTACTTCCTCCTACCTCCCATGGTCAGCTGAGCACAGAGCAGCCTGTGTCCTGCCATCATGTGGGCTGCACAGCCCTGTTAACCCCTGAAGCAGCCGCTGTCCTGTGATGGCAGCCCTTCTCATTCGGGCACTTAAAGGAGCAGTTTGGGGATCGGTGCTGTTGTTGGATTGGGAATATGCAGCATGTAAGCAGTTAGTTCACGTCAAGTCTTTGTCCACAATAAAAAAAAAGCGCCTAAAGGAATCTGTAATATGCCGAGCTGTGACAGGGAAATGTGTGATGTCTAATGTCTGTGTTAGCAGTGTTTTCCTTTCTGAGGGGGTCATGGGCCCAACATTTCCCCTGAGACTGGACCTGGTGCGCCTTCACTGAGGTTGATACAGCACAGAGTTTCTAATGAAACAAAGCCAACAGTACACATATTGTATATGGTGCAGAGTAATGTCTTACAAGACTGTAGGGGCGCCGAACATGTCCGCTCTGCTCTCATCTCTCTTTATTTGGGGCTATTCTGGGCCGGGCTAATGTGGCGGCGGTGCTGCGTGCTGAGTGAGTCAGCGGTCATTAGGGCGTGCAGACAGCACTCTGCCGGAGGCCACAGGAGCCAGTCAGTCTAATGATGAGGCCAGCGGAGTGCTGGGGACCTGAGTGTTTAGGACATCTTCTGGCTCCACCCAGACCCCGCCCATGCTCGCTGTTAGAGGGAGAAAGCTGCACCAGAGCTGCTCTGTGCCGGCTGCTGCTGGAGTATGTCCTGATTATTAAGACCCAACCCTAAAATGATTGTATCCACATGTTTGTCCGTTAGCCAGAGGGTTCCTGTGACAGTTACAGCGTGACAGTTACAGTATTACAGTTACAGCGTGACAGCTACAGCGTGACTGTTACAGCGTGACAGTTACAGTGTGACAGTTACAGCGTGACAGTTACAGCGTGACAGTTACAGTGTGACAGTTACAGCGTGACAGTTACAGTGTGGCTGTTACAGCGTGACAGTTACAGTGTGACAGTTACAGTATTACAGTGCAGTGTTACAGTTACAGCGTGACAGTTACAGTATTACAGTGCAGTGTTACAGCGTGACAGTTACAGTATTAGAGTGCAGTGTTACAGTTACAGCGTGACAGTTACAGCGTGACTGTTACAGCGTGACAGTTACAGTATTACAGTGCAGTGTTATAGTTACAGCGTGACTGTTACAGCGTGACAGTTACAGTGTGACAGTTACAGTATTACAGTGCAGTGTTACAGTTACAGCGTGACAGTTACAGCGTGACAGTTACAGCGTGACAGTTACAGTATTACAGTGCAGTGTTACAGTTACAGCGTGACAGCCACGGCTGTGTGGTAACCCTGGTGTAAGTGACCAGAACCATGAGAGAAAGGCTCTGCTGCACAGCTCTCCCCTGGGAGAGGCTGACTGAGCAGGAATGTAAACATGGCAGCTGAATAAACTGCTGTGTGGGGCACAGCGACTCAGGAGAAGACCAGGAGAGACGACCAGTGAGTGCACCCTGTAAACAAAAGGCCTGGTCTGGGTCAGAACAAATGCAGCGACGGGGATTAGCTGGCTGTAACCTGGGAGGGGAGCTGACATCTTCTGTGCATGGAGGCTTGCAAGAACAGCTCAGCATTCCTGTCCCTACCCTCCTTTTAACACCTTATCTCCAGCTCTCACTCTAAAATAAGATGCACTCACACCATGTCACATGGCACCAGCCATCACCCGCAGCTCCTCAAATACCCCACAGCCTTTGAGAGTTGGAGAGGGCAGGTAGCTGCGCTCTCATGACTCTGCCTTCACTCTGGAGTACACTCAGCTGCTACCTGTCTGTATTCCCAGTGAAATGGGAAATGGACTGTATGCTCTCGCCGGCTGCCACGAGTCTGTCCCAATGGCTTCTGATGGACAACCATCCACATAGTACCTGACTAATCTGAGAAGCTGGACTCAGTGTCCCACAACCACCCTTTCCTCCACCTTCTCCCGAGACAGATGGCTCAAACACTTTCTCTCTAAAGGCTGTGCTTCAGCTGCCTCTTCCCAGCTGGCTGATCCTCCATGGTTTAGCTTTTTTCCTCTTTTCTCGTGTGGATCAAAGAGAAGAGGTCTGTGGAGGCGTATGGAACCAGAATCAGTGTCAACAACTTGCTTTCTTTGCTGTTCCCATTACATTCTACATACATGTACTGTTAGAGCGGTCACTGGATGTCTTTTCTGACATAATTTTACACTGAAGCCAAGAGCAGCTCATCACCGATGTTGATATTCTTCCTGATGTCTTCTTCTAATCCCCCCCTTTGCCCCCTTCTATAATTGGGCCCTCCCTGCCTCCAACACTGGGCACTGAGCCAGAGGTGCTAAACAGCATTTTAACCTGGTGTCTGAGGCTCTACTCATCCTTTATTCATTCCCATTAAAGGAGCATGAGAGTTGTTCTCTGCATGTAGCTTCTGCTGCTTCCTCCTCCATCAGAGAGATAAATGGCTGCTGTGCGAGTGCGCCTCGACAGTCCTCCCTATAACCAGCGGGTGGGCATAAATGAAATATGCATGCAAGGTTCGCCTCACACCTGAGTCCACTTTGTGACAAGACAGACTTTACGGCCATAATGTTGGAAGAAGCAAATACAAAACCAGGGTGGAAGTGGTGCCAAAAAGCCTTTTTAAGGTTAACAGTGTGGATCATAATTGATGGTAAATTAGGGGGAATCTGGGTGCTGATGGGTCTCCATTTGTAGTTGTCTTCTGATGATTACATCACATCTCATTTGAGGAGACTTAATGAAACGTTTCTTCTGCCCACAAACACCTCATCTAGGGGTGGGCGATATGGAAAAAATGTTGTATCACGATTTTTTTGCATAAAATCACGATTTCGATTTTTTTATCACGATCTTCCATCTAAAAAAAAAAAAAAAGACCAATTACAGTAGAGTTAAGTCGACATGCTGAACCACAGAAGAGCTAAGGAGTAAAAGAAAGAATTTGGCAATCAACACATTGTAATTCAACTGTAACCCAATTCAAGATGAAAAATAATGATCTAATTGATGACATCTGACACAGTGAGTGAAGCAACCGGAAATAGAAAAACGAACCACTGATGACGACTTGACTCCACCTCATGATGCCATTTAGCAACAGATGAGCAACGCTGCATGTTCATTTACTGCAGCCACAGTCACGCACTGCCATCACCAGAGCGCCCTAAAGGAATACTTTTCAACTGTGTAATGTTTGTCACGGTCGCGGTGCACCGTAGTTAGCTTACGAGCTAGCGGTTTCCTCATCCGACCCGAGAGTGCTGCTGCTGGCCGTGAGTTTCTCCCGTGCGCCGCTATGGATGTGCTGTGGATGGTGCCGCTGCTGCTGTTCCCATTCCTGATGTGGACCAGCAGCAGTGGGTTAGGGTAGAAGAAACCCCGAACCAATTTCAAATTACAGAGGTGGATTCCCTCTTCTTCACCAGCTCGTCGGCTTGGCTTTCAGCCATGGCTGTCCATGTGTATTCTAAGTTTTTACAAACACAACATGGAGGCGTGTAAGAAAGTGTCACGACGCACAGTTCGCTATGATTGGTCGGTTAGGTTAAGGACGCCCTACGTCTGCCGCATCTGCGGGAACCAGCATTAAAAAAAAAAAATAAAAAATCATTGCGCTGATTGGCAAAGGCGATCTATACGGTTTCTCTAATTTGGTAGATCGCCTGCGATTCTCCACTCTTCCTCGCCAGTCACGATTTTATATCGTCAGATCGCGCACCCCTAACCTCATCACTGCCATGAAGCTGGCCTCTCTGGTGTATCCAGCGTAGATGAACCTGCTCTGGATGGTTGGGATTACGGTTAGGCTTAGGTTTAGGCTTATGGTCAAGGTTAGAGCCTCACCCTCCCACCAGGGTTACGTTTAGGGTTAGGGTCAAGTTTAGAGCCTCACCCTCCCACCAGGGTTACGTTTAGGGTTAGGCTTAGGCTTAGGCCTAGGGTTAGAGTCCAGGTTAGAGCCTCACCCTCCCACCAGGGTTACGGTTAGGGTTAGGCTTAGGGTTAGGGTCAAGGTTAGAGCCTCACCCTCCCACCAGGGTTACGGTTAGGGTCAAGGTTAGAGCCTCACCCTCCCACCAGGGTTACGGTTAGGGTCAAGGTTAGAGCCTCACCCTCCCACCAGGGTTACGTTTAGGGTTAGGCTTAGGCTTAGGGTTAGGGTCAAGGTTAGAGCCTCACCCTCCCACCAGGGTTACGTTTAGGGTTAGGGTTAGGCTTAGGGTTAGGGTCAAGGTTAGAGTCTCACCCTCCCACCAGGGTTACGTTTAGGGTTAGGCTTAGGGTTAGGATTAGTGCCTCACCCTCCCACCAGGGTTACGTTTAGGGTTAGGGTTAGGCTTAGGGTTAGGGTCAAGGTTAGAGTCTCACCCTCCCACCAGGGTTACGTTTAGGGTTAGGCTTAGGGTTAGGGTTAGAGCCTCACCCTCTCACCAGGGTTACGTTTAGGGTTAGGGTTAGGGTTAGTGCCTCACCCTCCCACCAGGGTTAGGGTTAGGCTTAGGCTTAGGCTTAGGCTTAGGCTTAGGCTTAAGGTTAAGGTCAAGGTTAGAGCCTCACCCTCCCACCAGCTCAGCAGTATCAGCCCTGTTTCCCTGTGAGCACTCTGACAACAGTTGAACAGACAATGGCAGGAGAGGAGGTTGCTAATGGTTTAGATGAAGATGGTGATGAAGATGAGAAAGAAAGTGCTCCACCATTGACTCCAGCAGGGAGAGTGTGTGTGTGCAGGGCACACCATCCTCTCTGAACCCTCCCACAGTTTGAGCCCACTTGGAACGTTCTGTTTGTTGCAGAGCTGGGTGGGGGTGAGGTGAGCACCTGTGCAGTAATGCAGCCCGATACTTTCTGAGGATCCATTTAAAGTGAGTGCAGGCATTAAAGTGAGGTGGATGAACAGGTCAGGATTTCTCTTTAATCCTCACACCGCTGCTGGCAGAGGAGAGTGATGAGGGCAGAGAGGCAGCAGGCTGCTGGGGCAGTGGGTTTTGGGTGGGGGAGGCTGGCCCTGTGGAGCTCTGTGGATGTGCTGGGGTCACATGGTCTACAGAGCTGCACAGACATTAACAGGCCATGGGCTTCAGTCAAAGCAACTACCAATCTGCCCAACATGTTCACATATCACATCCATTGTTTCATGGAGACCTTTCTCATTGATGAAACCCCCCCAAACACACACATGCCACGGATCAGGGACAGTAAAGTAGCAGGTGTCTGTCCATGGCTGTGGAGCAGCGGCTGATTTGATGATAATCCCTAATCTGGAAGGCTTTGATGCAGCGCCGTGCTTATCACTCACCTTTTGTTTGGCCAGGCTGTTTTTAACAGGATGACAATGCTGTACACTTAACCTTTGCTTGTTTCAGCACAGCTCTGCTCTGTTTTTATTTCTGCTTTTCATCAGCTATGAATCTGTGGACAGACATTCCAGTGTGAGCGTCTGGGTATTTCCTTCAGCTGACTTGTTGGAGACTTCAGGGTGTGGCACATGAAAAAAAGCTTGCTTTAAGGGACACATGAACGTTTTCACTGAAGTGCCATGTTAACTGAAATCTGTTGCTGGGTCACCATGTGCAGCTAACAGTGGAAACGCAGCAGACGGCGGAGGTGTTGGCGGTGACATGGCGCCAGCTGCTTTTATTGGACAATAATGGAAGGCTGCCATGGATGACTTAAGGGATGCACCCACACCCGTCCATATGGAAGGCTTTGATTTGAAGTGTGGTGACGCAGAAAGGTGGAAGAGTTGCTATGGTTCTCTGAAGCTGTGTGTGATGTGGCCTCCCTCTGACTGTGGGTGGGTGCAGCTGCTCTGAAACATGCATCCTGGGAGAAGGACTGCGCATGTGCTGCACATGTTGTGTTTGTGAGTCCAGCCCTGTTGGCTTTAGTGAAGCGTTCCTCAGTGTTAATCATTACTTTGAGTGAAATAACTGAACATGTAGATTTCATGTTATGGCAAGCTGAAGTTGATGATTTGAACTCCATCATATGAGGACCAGAGCTGAGCTTTTTGCTGTGTCCTTCTCACTGAACTCATTTCACTTGGACAACAAGGTGGTCATTTCCAAAGAGAGCCCAGATCATCTCTGCATGGTCCTAGGATGGAGTAAGGGAGCTGCTGGACTAACAGAGAGCCCAGATCATCTCTGCATGGTCCTAGGATGGAGTAAGGGAGCTGCTGGATTAACAGAGAGCCCTGATCATCTCTGCATGGTCCTAGGATGGAGTAAGGGAGCTGCTGGACTAACAGAGAGCCCTGATCATCTCTGCATGGTCCTAGGATGGAGTAAGGGAGCTGCTGGACTAACAGAGAGCCCAGATCATCTCTGCATGGTCCTAGGATGGAGTAAGGGAGCTGCTGGACTAACAGAGAGCCCAAATCATCTCTGCATGGTCCTAGGATGGAGTAAGGGAGCTGCTGGACTAACAGAGAGCCCAGATCATCTCTGCATGGTCCTAGGATGGAGTAAGGGAGCTGCTGGACTAACAGAGAGCCCAGATCATCTCTGCATGGTCCTAGGATGGAGTAAGGGAGCTGCTGGATTAACAGAGAGCCCTGATCATCTCTGCATGGTCCTAGGATGGAGTAAGGGAGCTGCTGGACTAACAGAGAGCCCAGATCATCTCTGCATGGTCCTAGGATGGAGTAAGGGAGCTGCTGGACTAACAGAGAGCCCTGATCATCTCTGCATGGTCCTAGGATGGAGTAAGGGAGCTGCTGGACTAACAGAGAGCCCAGATCATCTCTGCATGGTCCTAGGATGGAGTAAGGGAGCTGCTGGACTAACAGAGAGCCCTGATCATCTCTGCATGGTCCTAGGATGGAGTAAGGGAGCTGCTGGACTAACAGAGAGCCCTGATCATCTCTGCATGGTCCTAGGATGGAGTAAGGGAGCTGCTGGATTAACAGAGAGCCCTGATCATCTCTGCATGGTCCTAGGATGGAGTAAGGGAGCTGCTGGACTAACAGAGAGCCCAGATCATCTCTGCATGGTCCTAGGATGGAGTAAGGGAGCTGCTGGACTAACAGAGAGTCCTGATCATCTCTGCATGGTCCTAGGATGGAATCCCAAACTGTCTCTCATAGCTCCTCAGAGGCAGCTTCTCTGTGTCCTCACCTCTCCACATTCTCCCTCTCTGTGGAGGTCCAGTTCCAACAGCTGGGGGAAAAGGAGATGTGGGTGGAGTGCTGTGAGCACTTCAGTTCCGACTCCAAAAGAATCTCCTTTCCTCTCCATTCTCTCATTGGCCTCATCCAGCCTCCTTTACCTTCAGTCACTTCAGCGTGTAAATAAGCGAAGACAAAAGAAGCCTGGTGTGTTACGGCGTGTTTCATGGATGTATGCATTAATGTGTGTGTGTGTGTGTAAAGTGACGGCCTGGCTCATTAGTATGGAGGCCTCAGCTCTGCCACATCAACACAAGATGAATAATGTTAGCTGAACATTACCGCATATGATCACCCCTCTGTGGAGAGGCTTTACTGTGCCAAACCCTCCATCCATCACACACAGGATCTGTGTGCAAAGTGCACACACACACACACACACACACACACACACACACAGGATCTGTGTGCAAGGTGCACACACGCGCACACACACACACACACACACACACACACACACAGGATCTGTGTGCAAGGTGCACACACATGATCTGTGTGTGTGTGCGCACACATTCGCGCACACACACATGCGCAGACACATGCGCGCACAAGCACGCACACACACGCACACACACACACACACACACAGGATCTGTGTGCAAGGTGCACACACACACACACACGCGCGCACACACACACACACAGGATCTGTGTGCAAGGTGCACACACACACACACACACGCACACACACACATGCACGCAGACACATGCGCGCACAAGCACGCACACACACACACACACACAAAAAGGCAGATGTTATCACTGACCTGTCTGACAACATCTGCATACCACCATCCCAACAACTTACACCACTACAATGCCATTACCTTAGATATATACACACTCATATATTTATATGTGTGTGTGTGTGTATAGATACACATGCGTGTGTGTAGGTTGTAAAAAATAAGGAACTCTCTGTGATAAGACGAGTCGGTCCCTGGACAGAACTGTCTTTCTTCCCTTTCAGCTGCAGGGTGGCCCCAGTGGAACAGGAAGGCCAGGGCTCAGGGTCATGTGTGGCCTGGTGGAATTCCCCGTGAACGGCAGGGAACTCGTACTGGAACAGCATGGCTCTGTGTGACCCAGGATGGCCTCCGTATGCACAGAGTGGGCTCCTCTTCCATCCATCTTTGGCTATACAAAACTCACCTTAACTCCTGCTAAATCTTAGCCCACGCACTACAAGCTGTGGAGCTGTGAAAGCTGTGTGATGGGCACACACGTGGAGAACCAGTCAGAGTTACTGAACTGTTGAGCACTGATGGGGAGCTAAGAGCTCAGACTGAAAAAGGAACATTTTGCCACAGGGATCACTGGTGGGAAACTTGGATTACGAGTCCTTTATTCACCAGAAAATGTTAGCAGAATGGAACAAGAGTTTGTTTTTACCAAGATGTTTTACACTCCCCACACTGAATTGCATCATCATCTTTTGCCCCAGAACCAAACCATCATCCTAGAAAATATCTGGGTGTTTCTCTGCTGAGTGACTTGACTTGTGGGTGACATCACATGGGATAGTTCTGAGAGTCTAGTCCAACGATTGCAGTGTGCTTGGGTAATCGAGGTCCCACCCTGTTGGCTGCTGTGTGCAGAGACCTCACTCTGGCCTCCATCCTGGGGCCTCAGGGAGCAGAATGCAGCATCTGATTGGAGCAGGACGGAACAGGACTGAGCTGAGCAGAGGGGAAACAACATTTTAAGGGTAGCAGTAACATCGCAAATGAGATCAATCAGTATCATCTCGTCCATCTGACTTGCTGCTCCTTTCTGCTGTCAGAAGCAGCCGTTTCTCTCTTTGCGTGTTGAGGTAGAAGATGGAGCGCAGCCACAGCCACTGGAGCGCAGCCACAGCGATGGAGCGCAGCCACAGCCACTGGAGCGCAGCCACAGCGATGGAGCGCAGCCACAGCCACTGGAGCACAGCCACAGGGATGGGAGCGCAGCCACAGGGATTGGAGCGCAGCCACAGCCACTGGAGCGCAGCCACAGGGATGGGAGCGCAGCCACAGCCACTGGAGCGCAGCCACAGCGATGGAGCGCAGCCACAGCCACTGGAGCGCAGCCACAGCCACTGGAGCGCAGCCACAGTGATGGGAGCAGCCACAGTGATGGGAGCAGCCACAGCGATGGAGCGCAGCCACAGCGATGGAGCGCAGCCACAGCGATGGAGCGCAGCCACAGTGATGGGAGCAGCCACAGGGATGGGAGCGCAGCCACAGCCACTGGAGCGCAGCCACAGTGATGGGAGCAGCCACAGTGATGGAGCGCAGCCACAGCGATGGAGCGCAGCCACAGCGATGGAGCGCAGCCACAGGGATGGAGCGCAGCCACAGTGATGGGAGCAGCCACAGTGATGGAGCGCAGCCACAGCGATGGAGTGCAGCCACAGTGATGGAGCGCAGCCACAGTGATGGAGAGCAGCCACAGTGATGGGAGCAGCCACAGTGATGGGAGCGCAGCCACAGTGATGGAGCTCAGCCACAGTGATTGAGCGCAGCCACAGTGATGGGAGCAGCCACAGGGATGGGAGCGCAGCCACAGCCACTGGAGCGCAGCCACAGCGATGGAGCGCAGCCACAGCCACTGGAGCGCAGCCACAGGGATGGGAGCGCAGCCACAGTGATGGGAGCGCAGCCACAGCGATGGGAGCGCAGCCACAGTGATGGGAGCAGCCACAGTGATGGAGCGCAGCCACAGTGATGGAGTGCAGCCACAGTGATGGAGCGCAGCCACAGTGATGGAGCGCAGCCACAGTGATGGGAGCAGCCACAGGGATGGGAGCGCAGCCAGAGCCACTGGAGCGCAGCCACAGCAATGGAGCGCAGCCACAGGGATGGGAGCGCAGCCACAGGGATGGGAGCGCAGCCACAGGGATGGGAGCGCAGCCACAGCCACTGGAGCGCAGCCACAGGGATGGGAGCGCAGCCACAGGGATGGGAGCGCAGCCACAGTGATGGAGCGCAGCCACAGTGATGGGAGCGTAGCCACAGTGATGGGAGCAGCCACAGTGATGGAGCGCAGCCACAGTGATGGAGCGCAGCCACAGCGATGGAGCGCAGCCACAGGGATGGAGCGCAGCCACAGTGATGGGAGCAGCCACAGTGATGGAGCGCAGCCACAGTGATGGAGCGCAGCCACAGTGATGGGAGCAGCCACAGTGATGGGAGCGCAGCCACAGTGATGGAGCTCAGCCACAGTGATTGAGCGCAGCCACAGTGATGGGAGCAGCCACAGGGATGGGAGCGCAGCCACAGCCACTGGAGCGCAGCCACAGCGATGGAGCGCAGCCACAGCCACTGGAGCGCAGCCACAGGGATGGGAGCGCAGCCACAGTGATGGGAGCGCAGCCACAGCGATGGGAGCGCAGCCACAGTGATGGGAGCAGCCACAGTGATGGAGCGCAGCCACAGTGATGGAGTGCAGCCACAGTGATGGAGTGCAGCCACAGTGATGGAGCGCAGCCACAGTGATGGGAGCAGCCACAGGGATGGGAGCGCAGCCAGAGCCACTGGAGCGCAGCCACAGCAATGGAGCGCAGCCACAGGGATGGGAGCGCAGCCACAGGGATGGGAGCGCAGCCACAGCCACTGGAGCGCAGCCACAGCGATGGGAGCGCAGCCACAGTGATGGAGCGCAGCCACAGTGATGGGAGCGCAGCCACAGTGATGGGAGCAGCCACAGTGATGGAGCGCAGCCACAGTGATGGAGCGCAGCCACAGGGATGGGAGCGCAGCCACAGGGATGGGAGCGCAGCCACAGGGATGGGAGCGCAGCCACAGCGATGGAGCGCAGCCACAGCGATGGAGCGCAGCCACAGGGATGGAGCGCAGCCACAGCGATGGAGCGCAGCCACAGCGATGGAGCGCAGCCACAGCGATGGAGCGCAGCCACAGGGATGGAGCGCAGCCACAGCGATGGAGCGCAGCCACAGGGATGGAGCGCAGCCACAGTGATGGGAGCAGCCACAGCGATGGAGCGCAGCCACAGTGATTGAGCGCAGCCACAGCGATGGAGCGCAGCCACAGGGATGGAGCGCAGCCACAGCGATGGAGCGCAGCCACAGGGATGGAGCGCAGCCACAGGGATGGAGCGCAGCCACAGTGATGGGAGCAGCCACAGCGATGGAGCGCAGCCACAGTGATTGAGCGCAGCCACAGTGATGGGAGCAGCCACAGGGATGGGAGCGCAGCCACAGCCACTGGAGCGCAGCCACAGCGATGGAGCGCAGCCACAGCGATGGAGCGCAGCCACAGTGATGGGAGCAGCCACAGTGATGGAGCGCAGCCACAGGGATGGAGCGCAGCCACAGGGATGGAGCGCAGCCACAGGGATGGAGCGCAGCCACAGTGATGGAGCGCCGCCACAGTGATGGGAGCAGTATGTAGCATCTTTATATGGATACACACACAAACTGTTTCTCGGCTGGTTTAGCAGGACAGATTTTCAGAGCTGTCCATCCTGTCGGCTGTCCGCCCTCACGCTCATTTAACAGCAGGGTAATGGTGTGAGCAGCACCGGTTGACTGCTCGTCAGCTGGAGTCGTCCTGGAGGGTGATGATGTGGGAAAAGGGGGGCTAACTGTTCCCGATCACACGGGGAAAGGCCATTTAGCCAGGGGGAAAAGGAAAGGACACCAAGGGGAGTGTTGGTGGAGGACTGAGGTGACAAAGAAGCTTTTGTTGATGTCAGTTGTCTGTGTTCGCTCCTTTCTCGCCTGTTTCACACAAACAACAAGCAGCCACTGTGACCAAGCGAGCGCTAGCCCAGCCTCGGGCAGCGTGTTTGCAGGACGTCTGGCCCAGTCTGGAAACTGGAGAGGGATCTGGTGTCGTCCAAACGCTAGAAAGAAAAGGATTCTCAATGAGAAGGAGAAGTGGAGCGGTGAAGCCAGTCAGTGTGGATCTTGACCATGACTTCACTGAGGTGTGTTGTCCTGCTCATTACTATTAAACAGGAACTTCCAATTGCGTAAAATTAGAGGCAACCAGTTTACAAAAAAAGAAGTAAATTCTGCTCTTCCAGCTGTCCATGGATGTGAGTGTGCTGTTTGTTGGCCTACATACCTGTCCCCACAGGGTCAGAACACCTGACCTTTTCTGAGGCTCTCACACACCAACATGAATGTTCACCCTTGTTTGCACACTCTTAAGTTTCTCCCTTTTTCCCTCCTGTCACACTCTGTTCCTTTAATTTCCCTCTTTCTGGCCCTCAGTGTTTCATTTCATCAGCTATGCTCTCTCTGTGTTTCCCTGGGTCTCCCTGACACTCTGTGACAGCACCTCTCCGGGGCAGCCGTCAGGTCAGATGAGCATCGTACGTGACGGGCCAGCTTTGTCGTTTTTAAGCCATTAGCAGCTCCTCTCCTCCCACCTCTTCACCATTTATCTCTTTTTGTGTCGGTGTGTGCACAGATCTCACTGCAGTCTCTGTATCAAACTAAATCACACTCTCATTCTTGACCAGAGTGAAGATGGTGAATTTGTGACAGTGCTATACACTGATGCTCAGCCTCTCTGTGAGCTAAACGTGGACTTACTGATGATAGTGAGAATCAATACAGTACAGTTTGAGTACAGGTAAGCAAGATTTAATGAGATTTTCCAACTGGAGAATTGTTTGGCCATGTACCTCCCCCTCCCTCCCCCTTCATAGACTATTCTGCCTGCTCGCTACTCCCCCACAGTAAATTGTCAGACCTAATACAGGCAGGAATGTCCAGTCACCTGCTCCTAAAATGCAACAGGCCTGTGCTACACTAACCTAATATAGATGTGCACTATGCAAGCTGGTTGGATAACAAAGTGATTGCTCATTGCATATATTTAAACATGCCCCTCCCTGTGGTGCGGCTTGGCTGTTCAGCCTCAGTCCTACAGTGTGGAAACTAGAATTATGTTCTGTTAATGTGACTGATTCCTGTTTTTAGTTCTGGGTTTTTGTTGCAGCCATGTTTCTGCTACCTGCTACCTCCGTGTTCCGAATGCGGGCCGACAGTGGGCTGAATGCGGGCCGAATGCGGGCCGACAGCGGGCTGAATGCGGGCCGACAGCGGGCCGACAGGGCTGAATGCTCATATTTGAGCTCATTCGAGGCTCATATTTTAAACTAATAGTTCAATTCAATAAAATGTTATTTATATAGCGCCAAATTACAACAAATGTCATCTCAAGGCACTTAAATTGTATCATTGCAGTACCTTGAGATGACATTTGTTGTTAAATTAAAGCCAAAGAGAGTACAATTCATTGTCATCATAATCCAATCAAATCCAATTAATTAAATTAGAAATGAGTCCAATTCATACATACTGAACCAATTCAAAAACACTTTCCGAGCTAAGGGAACCAACAGATTGCACCGAAACTTGTCTTCAGTCCAATCTCCCGACAAAAGTTTAACATACACACCACACACTCTCCCTGAGGTGGACCCGTGTTCCGACCCTGGATGAGGCTGTCTCACCTCCAACATAAACCAGGCTCAAAGAGGAGCGTAAACTCGGGCTGGTTATGGCTGTGGACAGTGTGTGTGTGGTGGGAAGACACCCTCCGCTCCCTACCAGCCTACCTGGCCTTATTTAGAAGAGCTAAGAGGAACTAGCCAGTGTGTGTGGCTCATCAGCATTATTCATCAGCCCCAGAGAGAAATACCACCACCCACAGCAGCCAGAGCAACAGCCAGAGCAACAGCCAGAGCAACAGCTGCAGCAACAACCGCAGCAACAGCCAGAGCAACAGCCGCAGCAACAGTCAGAGCAACAGCCAGAGCAACAGCCGCAGCAACAGCCAGAGCAACAGCCAGAGCAACAGCCAGAGCAACAGCCAGAGCAACAGCCGCAGCAACAGTCAGAGCAACAGCCAGAGCAACAGCCGCAGCAACAGTCAGAGCAACAGCCGCAGCAACAGCCAGAGCAACAGCCACAGCAACAGCCACAGCAACAGCCAGAGCAAAAGCCGCAGGAACAGCCGCAGCAACAGCCGCAGCAACAGCCAGAGCAACAGCCAGAGCAACAGCCGCAGCAACAGCCGCAGCAACAGCCAGAGCAACAGCAAAAGCCGCAGCAACAGCCAGAGCAACAGTCAGAGCAAAAGCCGCAGCAACAGCCAGAGCAACAGCCAGAGCAACAGCCGCAGCAACAGCCAGAGCAAAAGCCGCAGGAACAGCCGCAGCAACAGCCAGAGCAACAGCCACAGCAACAGCCTGAGCAACAGTCAGAGCAACAGCCACAGCAACAGCCACAGCAAAAGCCGCAGGAACAGCCGCAGCAACAGCCAGAGCAACAGCCGCAGCAACAGCCAGAGCAACAGCCAGAGCAACAGCCGCAGCAACAGCCGCAGCAACAGCCAGAGCAACAGCCAGAGCAACAGCCAGAGCAAAAGCCGCAGCAACAGCCAGAGCAACAGCCGCAGCAACAGCCAGAGCAACAGCCAGAGCAACAGCTGCAGTAACAGCCAGAGCAACAGCCAGAGCAACAGCCGCAGCAACAGCAACAGCCGCAGCAACAGCCAGAGCAAAAGCCGCAGCAACAGCCGCAGCAACAGCCAGAGCAACAGCCGCAGCAACAGCCAGAGCAACAGTCAGAGCAACAGCCGGAGCAACAGTCAGAGCAACAGCCAGAGCAACAGCCAGAGCAACAGCCAGAGCACATTGGTACTGAGGCTGAGCACTAAAAGCACATGGCCAAACAAGCAGAGCACATGACAGACCAGGATTAGCAGGCTTAGTTTTTTCTTCTTTCTCTAAAACAGTTGATTACTTTTTCACTTTTTCCCCTCCCTTATTGACACCCTCTGACTTCCTCTGCACTTCCAATAACATCGTGCATATTCAGGGAACACTCGCCTCCATTGGTGCTATCATGAAAGGTGCACATCAGATGGTTGATGGGTGACCCACAGGGCTCATTAGCTCACATGCTAAAACCTGGATATTATCATGATCTTCAAGCTCTGCTCCACAGGCTGTTCAGCAGCATAATCTTAGCCACTCGTTTGTCTACTAATATTTGCCCAGTTGAACTTTCTATCTAAAAATATCAACAGTATAGTTTGTATTATTATATCAGATACACACACACACACACACACACACACATGCATATAGTATATCCAGAGTCCTGAAGTTGTGATAGAGGAGTGCAGAAAATGATTGTCAGGACTGCAGGGGCTATTTTTACCAGTGCTTCTGCTTTTTGGTTCTTCAGACACATGAGTCAGAGTCCCCTGATGTTGCTTGGGGAGATTCTGCTGCTGTGTATAATGTTGTATATATTTAAGAAGAAACAGACCAGAAGTGGTCCTGGCTGTGACCATGCTAAGCTGACCAGGAAACAATCTCTTTGGACCTCTAGTGCTCGATAAAACTACCGGACTTTTGTTAAAGGAAACTGCTGACAGTTCTATCTCCAGTGACTACAAGCAGACAGCAGTCTCACTACCGAAGGCTCGGCAAGCCGTTCAGCAGCCTATGACGAGCTAACGATGAAAATCTCCAATTCCTTTGTTTTGTTCTCGGCACTTGGGTTGACCTTCCTGACTCTGTGGGAGGAAGGCTGTTGTTTTAACAAAACCAGCAGCGTTTACCTCAGCACTGAATGAGGCGCCTCACCTTGAGACGGCATACTTGAGGTTGTGAATAGCACAGCTTTGTTTTAGTTTGGTTTGAGTTGGTTTTTTTTGTAGTGGATGGCTTCCCTGAGAAAGTGGCATTGCAGAGCCACAAGGGCAGACTCTGTGACGGCAGAGCCTGCCCTCTCTGAGGATGCCTGTGGTAGTTTCTGCCTGGCCCTGAACTCAGTGAGACGAGTGGTATACCTCAATGAGGGAGCCTGTACCATGGCTAAATATAGAGACAGAAGAGGTAAAAGGACAAACAAAGAATTGCTGTCGCTGGTGATGAGTCAATGTGTCAAATCACAAGCAAAACAACAGCGGAGCTCACAATACGAGTCAGTTGGCTGAAATTAGTAGCAGGGAGAGAGCACAGCCTTTGATCTGTGTCTCTGACAGCCAAACACTGTGTTGGAGAAGTGTTTTAGTTGGACATTCCAGACATGCCTCCCTCACTTTCTGCAAAGGGGCCTGAGTATAACAGGTATAGGTTTGGGGTTCTTACACATCTCCTCATACATAATGAATCAAGGGAAAGGCCTACTTCAGACACTAATGTATTTATTCACACACTATATATGTTTCTCTGTGTCCAAATCTAAATCGCTCTTATTAAGCCAGTCACTCACGCCTCGAGGGCCTCAAAGCACACAGATAGTTTCCTCCCACTGAGGCTGAGATATTGCCATTCCTATCTGGCATGTGTCAGAGTAGGAAAACACAAACTGACCAATCTGCTGTTGTCTGAGTCCTCCTCTGCACTGATTTCTAAATTCTTGAAATGATTCATCAGTCAGACCAGGATCAAGTGAAACAGTCTGAATTAACAGTGTTCACACAATGAGAGGACTGGCAGAATCCACAACACGGTCCTGCATTAAGGAGCACTCTTCCAGCTCTGTGTGCCACTGACCCATTCCTGTGCTGCTGATCCCCTCCAACGGAGTAACCCTGGAACTGTTCTGGGACCCATCCAGCCACTGACCCATTCCTGTGCTGCTGATCCCCTCCAACGGAGTAACCCTGGAACTGTTCTGGGACCCACCCGGCCACTGACCCATTCCTGTGCTGCTGATCCCCTCCAACGGAGTAACCCTGGAACTGTTCTGGGACCCATCCAGCCACTGACCCATTCCTGTGCTGCTGATCCCCTCCAACGGAGTAACCCTGGAACTGTTCTGGGACCCACCCAGCCACTGACCCATTCCTGTGCTGCTGATCCTCTCCAACAGAGTAACCCTGGAACTGTTCTGGGACCCACCCAGCCACTGACCCATTCCTGTGCTGCTGATCCTCTCCAACAGAGTAACCCTGGAACTGTTCTGGGACCCACCCAGCCACTGACCCATTCCTGTGCTGCTGATCCTCTCCAACAGAGTAACCCTGGAACTGTTCTGGGACCCACCCAGCCACTGACCCATTCCTGTGCTGCTGATCCTCTCCAACAGAGTAACCCTGGAACTGTTCTGGGACCCACCCGGCCACTGACCCCTTCCTGTGCTGCTGATTGACAAAGCCTGGCAGGTGTCTCTCACAGCCCAGCCCTGTCACTCCGGCAGGCTTCTTTAAGAGTGGCTCACATGGGAGACTGGGACAACTGGATTTGATTTCAGTCGAGTTATTAATGAGGGGTCCACTTACTGTCAGCCGCAGCATGGGGAGGTGTACAACACAGCTTATCATGTGAATTCTAATCAAATCATGTTGTGTTCTGGAGATATTCCGTTTGAGCCATATCCACAGAAAGTTTCCTTTTGTGGGGATTGGGAAGTTTGGAGGAAACCTGGTATTTTCTCAGGTGTTCACACTGCAACCTATGAATAAGTAAGCTCACCACCTCCACCACTCAGCAGTGCCCACTCTCTCTCAGATGTGGAGGTAGGGTTGCCAACCGTCTGTTGAAAAACGGAATCGTCCCGTATACGGGATGGCAACCCTATGTGTAGGAGTCTTCCTATGGTTGGGTGCTAGCATGCTATCGCTTATGAGGCCAGCTGTCCAAACGCTCAGCCGGTCAGCCAGAAGGGACTGCAGTCTTTGTTGATGCTAGGTGTAACATCTCCTGCTGGAACACACACTTTTGTTTCAACACCACCAACCATTTGGCACAGGAACGCTGTGTCTCTTCACCCCGCCCCCACCCACAATCCTTTTACTCTTTTTCTCACCCCCCTTGCTGCACTTTGCAGCTCCCACTTTTATTGTCCTGTGCACCATTGCCACCTCCCAGCTGCACCCAGCAGAACATTGATTTTCCCTCTACAGCTTTCCACTTGATCATTTTCTCCTGACAGTGCTGGCGGAGGTTGTTGCGTTTGTAATCGCTGACCTCAGCTGCACACCAGAGTGACTGTGGTCCTAAACAGCCTCTCAGACTTGTCCTAAAGCAGCCCTGTTTTACAATGAGGTGTTGCACTCTGTTTGGGCTGCTGGACAGACAATACATCACCAGGCATTCGCTCCCACATAAGAGACAGAAAGCTGGTGGAGGCCACAAAAGACAGGGAGAGAGGAACACATGCAGACCTCAATCAGACAATGCTACAATATGAATCTAATTCATGACTTGTTGATTTGAATGGTATCTCAGCTCTTGCTTCCAGGTCTTGTTTTACTGTTTTACTGCCTTCCCTTCGAGGAACTAGATGATATATCAGAGTATATTCTGGATGGTAATCCACTGAGCTGAATGGACGTGTTGGAAACCTCCCTGGTGTTGGCATCATGCTAAAGAAGAAAGACAGCAAAGAGTGAAAGTGAGTTAAGAGGAATGAAATGGCTCTCCTGATGAATTCTGATAGGATTTCACAGCTGCAGCAGGTGATGACCCTGCCAACAACTCAACAAATGCTTCTCCCACCTGACCTCACCGAAACAATCCGCATTGATTGGAACGGAGGCTCACTATTCTCCCAGAGATGCCTGTTCCTGGAAAAAAAAGAAAACATTTGCAGCCACTTCAGAAAGAGGTGGGCCGAGTAAAAAACATGTTAGGGTGCTTTGAACTGGCTTTGATTCAGAGTGTGTGTGTGTGCACTGTGTGTGCGTGTGTGTGTGTGCGCTGTGTGTGTGTGTGTGTGCGCTGTGTGTGTGCACTGTGTGTGTGTGTGTGTGTGCACTGTGTGTGTGTGTGCGTGTGCACTGTGTGTGCTTGTGCACTGTGTGTGCGTGTGTGTGTGCGCTGTGTGTGTGCACTGTGTGTGTGCTGTGTGCGTGTGCACTGTGTGTGCGTGTGTGTGCGTGTGTGTGCATGTGCACTGTGTGTGTGTGTGTGTGCGCTGCGTGTGTGTGTGCACTGTGTGTGTGTGTGTGCGCTGTGTGTGAGTGTGTGTGTGTGTGTGTGTGTGTGTGTGTGTGCATGTGCACTGTGTGTGTGTGTGTGTGTGTGCATGTGCACTGTGTGTGTGTGTGTGTGTGTGTGTGCACTGTGTGTGTGCTGTGTGCGTGTGCACTGTGTGTGCGTATGCGTGTGTGTGTGCGCTGCCCACAGTGAGCTCTGAGCGCTGCACCGGGCGCTCAGC